>NC_091284.1:401492263-401632263 GCF_032444005.1 Ranitomeya imitator
TAGCTGCCATTTTATTAGAGCCCTGTGCTATCTGCCGAGCTCCACTTGCTCTCTATCACAGGAGAGAAGAAGCCCTCACTGCTCCTCTGTACTTCAGGCACTGCAGGTTCTGGGCAGACATCCTCTGCTCTCACACGCTGCCCTGTGTGCTTCTCCTGCTCTGTCTCCGCCTCCCCACTTGCACACAGTCCCAGTGATCTCCGGTAAACTGCACTCTCCCCCTGTGTCACTCTCCCTCTCTGTGCGGCGTGGGGGGGTCTCTGTGCGGCATGGGGGGTTTCTGTGCGGCGTGGGGGGGTCTCTGTGCGGCGTGGGGGGTCTCTGTGCGGCATGGGGGGTCTCTGTGCGGCGTGAGGGGGTCTCTGTGCGGCGTGGGGAGTCTCTGTGCGGCGTGGGGGGGTCTCTGTGCGGCGGGGGGGGCTCTCTGTGCGGCGTGGGGAGGTCTCTGTGCGGCATGGGGGGTTTCTGTGCGGCGTGGGGGGGTCTCTGTGCGGCGTGGGGGGTTTCTGTGCGGCGTGGGGGGTCTCTGTGCGGCATGGGGGGTCTCTGTGCGGCGTGGGGAGGTCTCTGTGCGGCATGGGGGGTTTCTGTGCGGCGTGGGGGGGTCTCTGTGCGGCATGGGGGGTGTCTGTGCGGCGTGGGGGGGTCTCTGTGCGGCGTGGGGGGTCTCTGTGCGGCATGGGGGGTCTCTGTGCGGCATGGGGGGTCTCTGTGCGGCGTGGGGAGTCTCTGTGCGGCATGGGGGGGTCTCTGTGCGGCGGGGGGGCTCTCTGTGCGGCGTGGGGAGGTCTCTGTGCGGCGTGGGGGGGTCTCTGTGCGGCGTGGGGGGTCTCTGTGCGGCGTGGGGGGTCTCTGCGGCGTGGGGGAGTCTCGGTGCGGCGTGGGGGATCTCTGTACGGCGTGGGGGGGTCTCTATGCGTGTATGCAAGCATCGTCCGATGGGACTACAAGTCCTATCGGACGATGCCTGCTACAATGACAGTGATTGACACATTAGCCAATTATGGGACAGTAATAGTCCCATCATCCGGCTAATGTGTTGAATGAAAAAAAAAAAATACTCCATACATACATGCCACATACATGCCACATACAATACATTCATACATTACATACATATAGACATGCAGTACATTAAACATAGAGTTCATACTCACCATTACTTGTCACTTTGTTCCCCGAAGCCAGTGTCATCTGTAAAAAAAATATTAAAAAAACAAACAACCAATATACTCCCTGTCCGCAGAAATCCACGAGTGTCCCACGACGATCTCCCGTGGAGAGCAGCAGCATCAGATAATGCGACTGCTCTCTAGGGGCTCCAGGAACACAACACAATGACAGCAGGAAGGTATCCTTCCACCACTGTATTCCTCCGCCGCTGTAAAAAAAAAAGTCCCTAGTCTCACTTTATGCCATTGGTGTATGAAAAATTTTCCCAGGCAGCAATTGCCATAAAGTGAGACCTTGTCCTAAGGTAACCTCTCAGTGATGCACTGTAGGAGGCATTGTCTCCTGTCAATGTGTCACTGAAGGTCCCATAGAGCAGTGACATCACCCGATGTCACTGTTCTATAGGGGAGATCGTCGTGGGACACTCGATATTAATTGGACTACGGCGGATAGGTAGTATACGGTTTATTATTTTACGTTTTTTGCAGGCGCTGAAGTATGGTAAGTATGGTGAAATGAAGAATATTAAAATACTTTTTTCCTAATGTGTGCGTGTTTTTTTTTAACCCTTTCTTAGTATTGGATTAATAACGGATAGGCGTCTTATTGACGCCTCTCTGTTATTAACCCGGCTTAATGTCACCTTACAATAGCAAGGTGACATTAACCCTTCATTACCCCATATCCCACCGCTACACGGGAGTGGGAAGAGAGGGGCTAAGTGCCGGAATTGGCGCATCTTACAGATGCGCCATTTCTGGGGCGGCTGCGGACTGGTATTTGTAGCCTGGGGGGGGGCAATATCCATGGCCTATCCTATTCACTGCAGAGCTGGAGCTCCCAGACAGCTCCTAATGCTGCTCCATGCACACCACATGTCTTCACTCTTCTTGGGTCCAGATGCTGCTGAGCCCACTGTGTTCTGCTCCTCTGTAAACAAGCTGTCACTCTGATGCAGTAACTGCTGGTGATAGCAGGTCACAGGGCAGTCACACACAAAATGGTGCTGCCCTGTGATGCTGCTCTTCATACTTACTGTTGGGGCAGTAACTGCTGACCATTTCCCTCCCCTTTTGGGTGGTCTAATATCCCTGGGGCAGAGCTGCTAAATCTTACTATAGCTGCTTGAGGTCTAAAACGGAAAATGCTCCCCCTAGTGGTAAATATGTATATTTGTAGAAAAATATATAATATTTTTCATATAGAAATGTTTGCAAACAGTGCAAACATTGCATTAATACATTTTAATTACTATTTTAAGCTTAATTTCACAAAAAAACAAAATACGAGAAAACTGGTGGCACCTTCCCTTTAATTTGGCAACCATGATAAGGTATGGTATTGTATCTACATTTTCCCAGTGATTCCAACTGCTATACCCATTTATGAAATTAACCCCTTAGCGACCGCCGATACGCCTTTTAACGGCGGCCGCTAAGGGTACTTAAACCACAGCGCCGTTAATTAACGGCGCTGTGGAAAAAGTGTATAGCGCCCCCCACAGGCCGATTTTCTCCGGGGTCTCGGCTGCCGAGGGTAGCCGAGACCCCAGAGAACATGATTCGGGGTTTTTTTAACCCTCCCCGCATTTGCGATCGCCGGTAATTAACCGTTTACCGGCGATCGCAAAAAAAAAAAAAAGAAAAAAAAAAAAAGCGATCTCTTTTTAATTTCTCTGTCCTCCGATGTGATCGCACATCGGAGGACAGAGAAAAGGGGTCCCAGGTGGCCCCCCAATACTCACCTAGCTCCCCCGATGCTCCTTGTGTCTCCCGGTGGGCGCCGCCATCTTCAAAATGGCGGGCGCATGCGCAGTGCGCCCGCCGGCCGGCACCGGGAGAATCTTTGGGGTCTCGGCTGCCTGGGGTAGCCGAGACCCCAAAGAGCATGATCGGGGGTCGGTTTTAGCGACCCCTGTTTTGCGATCGCCGGTAATTAACTGCTTACCGGCGACCGCAAAAAAAAAAAAAAAAAAAAAAGTAAAGTGTAATTCTCTGTCCTCTGATGTGATCGCACATCAGAGGACAGAGAAATAGGGGGATTCGGGGACCCTATCATACTCACCTAGGTCCCTGGATCCTCTTGCTGCTCCTCCTGGCCGCCGGCAGAAGAACATGGCGGACGCATGCCCAGTGCGCCCGCCATCTGTCTCCATCTGCCGGCCGGCAGGAGAACAGCGGTTAGGGCTAAAATTAGGGTTAGGGGTAGGGTTAGGGTTAGGGGTAGGGTTAGGGGTAGGGGTAGGGTTAGGGTTAGGGGTAGGGGTAGGGTTAGGGTAGGGGTAGGGTTACGGCTAGGGTTAGGTTAGGGCTAGGGTTAGGTTAGGGGTAGGGTTAGGGGTAGGGTTAGGGTAGGGGTAGGGTTACGGCTAGGGTTAGGTTAGGGGTAGGGTTAGGGCTAGGGTTAGGTTAGGGGTAGGGCTAGGGTTAGGTTGGGGGTAGGGTTACGGTTAGGGGTAGGGTTAGGTTAGGGTTAGGGGTAGGGTTACGGCTAGGGTTAGGTTAGGTTAGGGGTAGGGTTAGGTTAGGGGTAGGGTTAGGGTTAGGGTTGGGGCTAAATTTAGGGTTAGGGTTGGGGCTAAATTTAGGGTTGGGGCTAAATTTAGGGTTAGGCTTCTTTCACACTTACGTCGGTACGGGGCCGTCGCAATGCGTCGGCCCGACATACCGACGCACGTTGTGAAAATTGTGCACAACGTGGGCAGCAGCTGTAGTTTTTCAACGCATCCGCTGCCCAATCTATGTCCTGGGGAGGAGGGGGCGGAGTTACGGCCACGCATGCGCGGTCAGAAATGGCGGATGCGACGTACAAAAAAACGTTTCATTGAATGTTTTTTTTGTGCCGACGCTCCGCCAAAACACAACTGATCCAGTGCACGACGGACGCGACGTGTGGCCATCCGTCACGATCCGTCGGCAATACTATGTGCAAAAAACGCATCCTGCGGGCACATTTGCAGGATCCGTTTCTTGTCCAAAACGACGGATTGCGACGGAATGCCAAACAACGCAAGTGTGAAAGTAGCCTTAGGGCTAGGGTTAGGGTTGGGGCTAAAGTTAGGGCTAGGGTTGGGGCTAAAGTTAGGGTTAGAGCTGGGATTAGGTTTAGGGTTTGGATTAGGGTTGGTATTAGGGTTAGGGTTGGCATTAGGGTTACGCTTGGGATTAGGGTTAGGTTTGGGATTAGGGTTAAGGTTAGGGTTGTGATTAGGGGTGTATTGGGATTAGGGTTAGGTTTGAGGTTAGGGTTGAGATTAGGATTAGGGGTGTGTTGGATTTAGGGTTTTGATTAGGGTTATGGTTAGGGTTGACATTAGGGTTGTTTTGGGGTAAGGGTTGTGATTATGGTTAGGGTTAGTGATTAGGATTATGGATCAGGTTGGGATTAGGGTTAGGGGTTGGAGCTAGAATTGGGGGGTTTCCACTGTTTAGGTACATCAGGGGGTCTCCAAACACGACAGCCAATTTTGCGCTCAAAAAGTCAAATGGTGCTCCCTCCCTTCTGAGCTCTGCCGTGCGCCCAAACAGTGGGTTACCCCCACATATGGGGCATCAGCGTACTGGGGATAAATTGGACAACAACTCCTGGGGTCCAATTTCTCTTGTTACCC
Organism: Ranitomeya imitator; assembly: GCF_032444005.1. Taxonomy (NCBI): domain Eukaryota; kingdom Metazoa; phylum Chordata; class Amphibia; order Anura; family Dendrobatidae; genus Ranitomeya; species Ranitomeya imitator. The sequence continues at coordinate 401,497,047 of NC_091284.1, forward strand.
TTGTGAAAATAAAAACTTGGGGGCTACAAAATCTTTTTTGTGAAAAAAAAAATATTTTTTATTTTCACGACTCTGCATTCTAAACTTCTGTGAAGCACTTGGGCATTCAAAGTTCTCACCACACATCTAGATAAGTTCCTTGGGGGGTCTAGTTTCCAAAATGGGGTCACTTGTGGAGGGTTTCTACTGGTTAGGTACATCAGGGGCTCTGCAAATGCAACATAATACCCGCAGACCATTCTATCAAAGTCTGCATTCCAAAACGGCGCTCCTTCCTTCCGAGCTCTGCCGTGCGCCCAAACAGTGGTTTACCCCCACATATGGGGTACCAGCATACTCAAGACAAATTGGACAACAACTTTTGGGGTCCAATTTCTCTTGTTACCCTTGTAAAAATAAAAACTTGGGGGCTACAATATCTTTTTTGTGGAAAAAAAAAATATTTTTTATTTTCACGGCTCTGCATTATAAACTTCTGTGAAGCACTTGGGCATTCAAGGTTCTCACCACACATCTAGATAAGTTCCATGGGGGGTCTAGTTTCCAAAATGGGGTCACTTGTGGGGGATTTCTACTGTTTAGGCACATCAGGGGCTCTCCAAACGCGACATGGCGTCCGATCTCAATTCCAGCCAATTCTACATTGAAAAAGTAAAACGGCGCTCCTTCACTTCCAAGCTCTGCGGTGCGCCCAAACAGTGGTTTACCCTCACATATGGGGTATCGACGTATTCAGGAGAAATCGCACAACAACTTTTGTGGTCTAATTTCTCCTGTTATCCTTGTGAAAATAAGAATTTGTGGGCAAAAAGATCATTTTTGTGTAAACAAAAGCGATTTTTTTATTTTCACGGCTCTACGTTATAAACTTCTGTGAAGCACTTGGGGGTTCAAAGTGCTCGCCACACATCTAGATAAGTTCCTTAAGGGGTCTAGTTTCCAAAATGGTGTCACTTGTGGGGGGTTTCCACTGTTTAGGCACATCAGGGGCTCTCTAAACGTGACATGGCGTCCGATCTCAATTCCAGCCAATTCTGCATTGAAAAAGTCAAACGGCGCTCCTTCACTTCTAAGTTCTGCGGTGCGCCCTAACAGTGGTTTACCCCCACATATGGGGTATTGGCGTATTCAGGAGAAATTGCATAACAAAATTTATGGTTACATTTCTGTTTTTACACTTGTGAAAATAAAAAAAATGGTTCTGAATTAAGATGTTTGCAAAAAAAAGTTAAATGTTCATTTTTTCCTTCCACATTGTTTCAGTTCCTGTGAAGCACGTAAAGGGTTAATAAACTTCTTGAATGTGGTTTTGAGAACCTTGAGGGGTGTAGTTTTTAGAATGGTGTCACACTTCATTATTTTCTATCATATAGACCCCTCAAAATGACTTCAAATGTGATGTGGTCCCTAAAAAAAAATGGTGTTGTAAAAATGAGAAATTGCTGGTCAACTTTTAACCCTTATAACTCCCTAACAAAAAAAAATTTTGTTTCCAAAATTGTGCTGATGTAAAGTAGACATGTGGGAAATGTTATTTATTAACTATTTTTCGTGACATATCTCTCTGATTTAAGGGCATAAAAATACAAAGTTTGAAAATTGCAAAATTTTAAAAATTTTCGCCATATTTCCGTTTTTTTCATAAATAATCGCAAGTAATATCGAAGAAATGTTACCACTATCATGAAGTACAATATGTCACGAAAAAACAATCTCAGAATCAGCGGGATCCGTTGAAGCGTTCCAGAGTTATAACCTCATAAAGTGACAGTGGTCAGAATTGCAAAAATTGGCTCGGTCATTAAGTACCAAATTGGCTCTGTCACTAAGGGGTTAAATATCTTTCTATTACAGTTTAGGAAATTCTAATGGTTACACCAATTCATATACACAGCGGTCTTCATGTATAAAACCAAGATAAAATGTCTTACTGTTGTCCTTGCATAAAATAAAATTACTTTTCATAAGTAAGGAAAAATTGTGAATTATCATGAGAATCTAGAATGTATCAGTTTATATATTTTAAGATAAAAAAGACTAAAGACACACAACCCGACCCCTCCCGATATATTCGATGAAACCTGACAAAGCAGCGAATTTTAGCAGGAAGGCCCAGCCATGTAATGTGTATGGGGCCCCTGGACACTTCCCTACAGTGGTCACGGGAGAGGAGGCTTGGGCAGCTTGAACTCCGATGCCATATATTTTATTAAAGTAGGTTAATGGTTGAATAACTGGTGTGTCATGATGATGACATACATATTTTCATCTATATTAACCATTACACTCATTCAAACTCGCCATATGTCTTCAGTGATCCCGGCCACAGGGCAAACAATCTTTTTGGGAAACGTTCTTGCAAAGAGTGTTTGTGAACTAGTAACTATAGGACTAAAATGTTTCAACTTGGCTGCTTTCTTTTCAGACCAGGCCAGAACACATTAATCCATTATTGATTTCAGTTTATCTAGTGAAATTTAACGTTCGACTAATGCACATTGCCACCTTTAAGCGGTGTTCATACTTGCATTTAAATCTCCCAATGGCTATATTTATATAAAATGTTACCTTTTCTGATCAGGCTGAGCTGTTCTTGCTGTCTAAACCATATGGGCACTAATGCTAGGACAGTGTGGTCCATGGACCCCATCCTGGATACAGCATTGTACCTGGTTTTGTCATATTGGAAGCCTTGGTGCAGAAGTATATGGAGCCCAATAACAATTAGTGTGGATTACAAGCTAGGCTTGTATATATGGAGTATAATGCCACTGGAGACTTATCATCCCCATCATATCGCTATAAGCTTTTTGCCTGGCTGTAGACTTTTTCTGACTGGCCATAGCCTGTATCCCATTTGTAGACTATAGACCAGTGATGGCGGACCTTTTTGAGACCAAGTGCCCAAACTGCAATACAAAACCAACTTATTTTTCGCAAAGTGCCCTGAATGCTGAGGTTTTAGATTAGAAAGACAACTCGTTCATTAGCACGCTATAGAGTCAATATCAAAGAGCTTGTAAGCACCGCACTCCAAGCCTAAGATACTAGCCACCAATTGTAGTGAATTTCTGTTCTTGAGAATGGAGAGGATTTTTAATCAAAAGTAAAACTGAAATTTTTGTTTTTACAACCTCTTTGCAATTGTAACCCTTTTTCATGATGAGAACAAACCCTTTAAGGCAGGGTACCAAACTCAAATGCACAGAAGGCTAAAGTTAAAATCTTGCAAGTTGCAGGCCAACTTTGATATTTGTTAAAAAAAATTGAGGACGTTTTTCCTTATCAAATAAAACAATAGGAAAAACCCAATGTGGCTAAACAAAGAAGTAAGACAGGCAATTAACAGTAAAAAGAAAGCATTTGCACTACTAAAGCAGGATGGCACCATTGAAGCTCTAAAAAACTATAGGGAGAAAAATACTTTATCTAAAAAACTAATTAAAGCTGCCAAAAAGGAAACAGAGAAGCACATTGCTAAGGAGAGTAAAACTAATCCCAAACTGTTCTTCAACTATATCAATAGTAAAAGAATAAAAACTGAAAATGTAGGCCCCTTAAAAAATAGTGAGGAAAGAATGGTTGTAGATGACGAGGAAAAAGCTAACATATTAAACACCTTCTTCTCCACGGTATTCACGGTGGAAAATGAAATGCTAGGTGAAATCCCAAGAAACAATGAAAACCCTATATTAAGGGTCACCAATCTAACCCAAGAAGAGGTGCGAAACCGGCTAAATAAGATTAAAATAGATAAATCTCCGGGTCCGGATGGCATACACCCACGAGTACTAAGAGAACTAAGTAATGTAATAGATAAACCATTATTTCTTATTTTTAGGGACTCTATAGCGACAGGGTCTGTTCCGCAGGACTGGCGCATAGCAAATGTGGTGCCAATATTCAAAAAGGGCTCTAAAAGTGAACCTGGAAATTATAGGCCAGTAAGTCTAACCTCTATTGTTGGTAAAATATTTGAAGGGTTTCTGAGGGATGTTATTCTGGATTATCTCAATGAGAATAACTGTTTAACTCCATATCAGCATGGGTTTATGAGAAATCGCTCCATATCAGCATGGGTTTATGAGAAATCGCTCCTGTCAAACCAATCTAATCAGTTTTTATGAAGAGGTAAGCTATAGACTGGACCACGGTGAGTCATTGGACGTGGTATATCTCGATTTTTCCAAAGCGTTTGATACCGTGCCGCACAAGAGGTTGGTACACAAAATGAGAATGCTTGGTCTGGGGGAAAATGTGTGTAAATGGGTTAGTAACTGGCTTAGTGATAGAAAGCAGAGGGTGGTTATAAATGGTATAGTCTCTAACTGGGTCGCTGTGACCAGTGGGGTACCGCAGGGGTCAGTATTGGGACCTGTTCTCTTCAACATATTCATTAATGATCTGGTAGAAGGTTTACACAGTAAAATATCGATATTTGCAGATGATACAAAACTATGTAAAGCAGTTAATACAAGAGAAGATAGTATTCTGCTACAGATGGATCTGGATAAGTTGGAAACTTGGGCTGAAAGGTGGCAGATGAGGTTTAACAATGATAAATGTAAGGTTATACACATGGGAAGAGGGAATCAATATCACCATTACACACTGAACGGGAAACCACTGGGTAAATCTGACAGGGAGAAGGACTTGGGGATCCTAGTTAATGATAAACTTACCTGGAGCAGCCAGTGCCAGGCAGCAGCTGCCAAGGCAAACAGGATCATGGGGTGCATTAAAAGAGGTCTGGATACACATGATGAGAGCATTATACTGCCTCTGTACAAATCCCTAGTTAGACCGCACATGGAGTACTGTGTCCAGTTTTGGGCACCGGTGCTCAGGAAGGATATAATGGAACTAGAGAGAGTACAAAGGAGGGCAACAAAATTAATAAAGGGGATGGGAGAACTACAATACCCAGATAGATTAGCGAAATTAGGATTATTTAGTCTAGAAAAAAGACGACTGAGGGGCGATCTAATAACCATGTATAAGTATATAAGGGGACAATACAAATATCTCGCTGAGGATCTGTTTATACCAAGGAAGGTGACGGGCACAAGGGGGCATTCTTTGCGTCTGGAGGAGAGAAGGTTTTTCCACCAACATAGAAGAGGATTCTTTACTGTTAGGGCAGTGAGAATCTGGAATTGCTTGCCTGAGGAGGTGGTGATGGCGAACTCAGTCGAGGGGTTCAAGAGAGGCCTGGATGTCTTCCTGGAGCAGAACAATATTGTATCATACAATTATTAGGTTCTGTAGAAGGACGTAGATCTGGGTATTTATTATGATGGAATATAGGCTGAACTGTAGGCTGAACTGGATGGACAAATGTCTTTTTTCGGCCTTACTAACTATGTTACTATGTTACTATGTTAATTAACTTTTGGAATTATAGTGGAATAATATAATATGTTAAGTAACAGCAGTAAAAAGAATACGTCCCAATGGCCTAATTTAAATATGTAAAAACAAAGGATAAAAAACCCCTGAATAAAACTGATAATAAAAGTATGATGCAAACAAAAGTGCTCCCAAACACAGTATGATATGTCAATAGTGAACTACTCCACACGCACAGTGATGACCCTACTGTACCCCCCCTCCCTCAGTCCCCCCAACAAAGAATGGTGAACCCCATCACAGTATGATTCTCCAACTGTAAACCCCACACAGCCCTCCATACAGTATAATGGGTGCATAAAGTCCTCAATGCAGTACATTGTCTCTACATAGATCTCCATAAAGTATAATGGCTCCACATAGTCCTCCATACAGTGCCCCCTGTCTGAGATTGGCTTGACACCATTTTGTCTCCTATCAGAATTCCCCGTGTCACATGTCTGCTGGGACATGAGCACTCCTAGCCCCCACTTTTTTCCTACCTGAATGAAGACCCTTTACTATGGTAATGGACTAGGCCAGTGTAGCAGGCAAATGGCACTTCAAAGATTGAATGAGGAAGCCACGCCAGCAGGGTGCATGGAGGTGCCTGGGGGCTCAATTAAAGCATACACGTCAGGTGGCTACAGGATACACGTCTATTGTCTTCCCAGCCGGACCGTCTACAACATGAAATTATGAATTATGGATGCATCGTCCGAGGTACAGGCTCATAAAAAATATCCTCATAGCCCTGAAGAAATTGCACACCTGACTCCCGGGTCACTGAGGGTTCTGGAACCTGAGATATAGAGATCAGCCTCCCACAGCGATCAAATGGGTCCAGGTTTCATCCCTGTATGACCGGCAGAACAAACCACATGCGCTGGTACCGCCCGTGTACTGATCCGATCATCCTGAGAGAAGTTATTCCATTTATTAAATATTGGGAATAGATCCTGCAGGGAAGCTAGAGGGTGGAGATTATTAGCCCATCCAGGTACAGGGGGGAGGGACACAGAAGAATTAAGAGCTGAGGACACTTGGAGAGTGCAGACACGACATGAGAGATGATGAAGAAATAAGGAACAGGGCATGCCAGCCAGAGGGGAGCAAGCACATGCTTTTTGGGGGCTGGCTGGCAATTAGAAGTCTTGTACCTGTGGAACGCAGAGCTCCCTGGCCTCCACAAGTGACCTTCAACCTGGTAAATTGACCTCCAGCTTTATACCTCTAAGCCTTGTACTATTATTGTTATATTTTACTCTGACTGTAACTCTTGGTATATTTTTACTGTATATTTCTTGTAATTATCTAGTGCGCCCTTAAGGCAATTAAACCATAAGTTAATCTTGGGCTGATCCTTTTATTCTGATTGCGAATCTTAGAATACCCAGCGTGGGTAACAGAGCAGTCTCCCCGGCGGCCATTTGCTGTAGGTGCTGTTCCCTTATTGGCCTGAGAGACAAAGGGGGCGTCGGAGAGCTGTGCCTGTGTAGTTACGTCACGGATTGGTGACGTTGGAGGAACCAGTTTCCTTCACAGCCCCACATTATGCTCCATTCAGTATAATGGCCCCACACGATGCTCCATACTATATAATTATATAATGGCCCCATATAGTGCTCCATACTGTATAATAGCCTCACATAGTGCTCCATACTGTATAATGGCCCCACACAATTCTCTATACAGTATAATGGCCCCACACGATGCTCCATACTGTATAATGGCCCCACATAGTGTTTCATATTGTATAATGTGCCCATATAGTACTCCGTACAGTATAATGGCCTCATATTATAAAAAAAAAACAAAAAGCCGTATATATTCGTGTATAAGCCAACCTGAGTATAAGGCGGGGCACCTAATTTTGCCACACAAAACTGGGAAAACATATTGACTCGAGTATAAGCCAGGTATGCATTGTCCCCCAATCCCTATTCTGGTATGCATGGTTCCTCATTCCCATCCTTGTCTGTGTGGTTCCTTATCCCCATCTTTGTATGCATGGCTCCTCATCCATATCCTTGTATGTATGGCTCCTCATCCATATCCCTACATGTATGGCTCCTCATCCTCATCCTTGTCTGCATCGCTCCTTATCCCCATCCTTGTCCGCATGGCTCCTTATCCCCATCCTTGTATGCATGTTTCTTTATCTCCATCCTTGTATGCTTGGCTCCTTATCTCCATCCTTGTATGCATGGCTCCTTATCCCCATCTTTGTATGCATGGCTCCTTATCCCCATCCTTGTATGCATGGCTCCTCATCCCCATCCTTGTATGCATGGCTCCTCATCCCCATCCTTGTATGCATGGCACCTCATCCCCATCGTTGATTGCATGGCTCCTTATCCCCATCCTTGTCTGCATGGCTCCTTATCCCCATCCTTGTATGCATGGCTACTTATCCCCATCCTTGTCTGCATGGCTCCTTATCCTCATCCTTGTATGCATGGCTCCCCATCCCCATCCTTGTATGTATGGCTCCTCATCTCCATCCTTGTATGCCTGGCTCCTCATCCCCATCCTTGTCTGCATGGCTCCTTATCCTCATCCTTGTCTGCATGGCTCCTTATCCCCATCCTTGTCTGCATGGCTCCTTATTCCCATCCTTGTCTGCATGGCTCCATATCCCCATCCTCGTATGCATGTCTCCTCATCCCTATCTTTGTATGTATGGCCCCCATGAGAAAAGCATAAAAAATATAAAGGAAAACATCCTACTTGCCTTCCCTGAGGGCCCTCGCAGCATCTTGTTCCAGTGACATCAACATCTGCTGCCAAGCAATCACGTGTTCCCGCTCATTAAGGTAATAAATATTCACCTCTCTACTCACCTATGGGAGTGGAGAGAGGTGAATATTCATTATCTTAACCCCTTTCTGCCATCGGATGGAATAGTACTATCGATGGCAGATCCCCTGCTTTGATGCAGGCTCCGGTGGTGAGCCCTCATCAAAGCCGGGACATGTCAGCTGTTTTGAACAGCTGTCATGTGCCCGCAATAGCAGCGGGTGGAATCTAGTACATCACATGGTAAAGCCAATGGCGTTGTTCAAAAGTACAGCTCATTCCGCAAAAAATAAGCCCTCACATGGCCATATTGACGGAAAAATAAAAAAGTTATGGCTCTGGGAAGAAGGGGAGCAGAAAACGAAGACGCAAAACTGAAAAACTCCAGGGGTTGAGGGGTTAGTGAGCGGGCACCCGTGATCACCCTGCCGCTGCAGATGCTGGCGGCTGTGGCTGACTTTGTGTGCGCTATAAGTGAAATGAATATTCATTGCCAGTGCAGTGATCATTTCTCTTTAGCAGCAGGTACAGGCTTTAGCCGCAGCCGCCAACTTCGGCCTCCTGTGACAACGACTCGTGTATAAGCAGAGTGGGACGTTTTCAGCACAAAAAAAATGCTAAAAAAAACTCGGCTTATACATGAGTATATACGGTAACTACTCACTTCTGCACGTTCCCATGCTGATCTGGTCTCTAAATATATCACAACCCTACCTGTGGGCACTAGCACCGCCACTCTCCTCAGCCCGCACACAGGCTGGTGGGAGGATGCGTGACCTGATGGGACGGTGCGCATGCAGAGGAGATTGGCCACAGTGCCAGTGACGATGGAGATGGCAAGGGGGCTGAGAAGAGTGGTGGTGGCACTAGTCCTGAGGAGGTGGCGCGTGCTATAGGTACGCTGCTACTGCTATAGACTGTTGCACATTGGTGGCCTGCTTGTAGGTACAAGGGCAAGCTAGACATCTTTGTCATTTCCAATGACTATTCTCCTGCTGTCAGGAATGACAGTCTGTATAGTGTCCTAACATTTTACATAATAGTAATCCATATTTTACAAGTCTGAAAAGGCCAACCAAGTCTTTTATTTTCTGTTCGTAGGATCGAAAGCACAAATAGAGCTGGAGTTATTCGTCAATAACCAGACAGCGGCTCGACTAAACTCTGGGGAGGAAAAATTGGAGGACATTTTGATTCTACACTTAGACAGAGGAAAAGATTTCTTCTTGTCTGTGAGTGGAGACTATCTGTACAGCAGCTTTGGATCCTCCATCCAGATGTTGTGTTATATGAGAGAGCCCATCAGAGACATGTCTGCCAACAAAATCCGAGAACTGGTATGGTCATCCTGTCATAGTGGTCCAAATGCTATAACTCTATATCTGTATGACTATATAAAAATTAGATGTTTTCCTTGTCACGTTAGGCACATATGCCTCTTCAAATGAAGGATGATTTTGTTGGTGCGGAGAAACCTTTAGATGTGCCAAAAGAGCTGTGCATGATGGTGGATCACTTATACCGGAATGCATCCCTGCAGGTCAGATTATTCCGATTCCTCACTTAATTTGAGCCATTACTGAGGAGTTTATAGGTAGAAGAGACGGGTTTTATAACGTAACCTTTCATGGACAGGTCATCAATATACTAATAAACCTAAATGCCACAGGATTGCTTTAGATCTTGACTACATACCAATATAATGCCTTGTGGAAAAACGTATTACTCATAACAGTGTATATGTCACCTGCACTTGAGCTTTTTCAGCACATTAATGTCTTTACTTTACTAATATATAGCGCCATTAATTCCATATACCTAGAGAAATTATCATCACTGTCCCCATTGGGGCTCACAATCTAGAGTCCCTATCAGTATTTCTTTGGCGTGTGGGAGGAAACCGGAGTAGCTGAGGAAACCTACGCTAACACGGGGAGAACATAAAAACTTCTTGCAAATGTTGTCCTTGGTGGGACAAGGGTGCAGTGCTAGCCACTGAGCCACCATGCTGCATACCACAGTTTCGTCCCTAAGGTAGTCAGATGGCGTATAACATGGACGACAATCGCTATGCTCGGACTGGCTGGTGACTTTCCTGACCCGAGCATGACGCCATGTATTTCTACGGAGCTGTCACGCTCTAGTCCGTGCACCCTAATTTTAAATGTACACTCATAGATACATCTCCACCAAACCTTTGTATAAGCCACCGATGGTTGGCAGCTATTAATCCTGCCCCACCACAGACACGTATATATTACACATGCATACATGGGTAATGGTTCTTAATAGGGCAGCACTTATGGCAGCTTCATTTTCACAATGGATTTCAACATGATCAATTGTGATTCAGTTTTTGTCCCCTGAAATCTGCAGTGAAACGTTGGGACACATTAGATGAACCTGTTAATATAAGTTTCACATGACCTTTCTCTGTGGCTTATAGACCCCTTTGAGCAAAATATTTTATGCAGCCGATAGCTCTAATTTTGCATGTGGAAGATCTGTTAATTTCAGTGCCTGTGACATGGAATAATGGATATGGAATTAGACATAACTGTACATTTTTTTCTGTTTGTTTTAGGAAGATTTATTTCAGCAGCCTGGGCTAAGATCTGAATTTGAAGCCATTAGAGACTATTTAGATACTGGATTTCCAGAGTCTATCCGTATCCTTTAAGTGGTAAAATATAGCTCATTCAGATGTTCTTTTTTTTTTATATGCTTTTAAAAAAACTGACTTTTTTATCATTGTGCTACATTTGTTTTCATTAGTTTTTGGTTTATGTTTCACTAGCAATATTGCATCCCATTACATCCCTTCTATGCTGGGGGGTGAAAGATTACAGACCTGAAAGCTTTTAGCGTTGAGCTATGGATTAATGTGTCCCTGACCACATAATAACAATAACAATGAAAAACTGACGTGCATTTGAAATACAATACATACACAGTTATAATGACAAGAATGGAAGTGTCACAGGCTCACTGTCCATGGCCTGGCAGCTGTTAATAGGGATTCCATGGACAGGCTTAGCACAAGCAGTTCGGTTAACTAGCTACTAAGGGTTTCCCTGGCCCTCACTTTTTAATCCTTGTGCAGGGATCTAGACTTACCTAGTGACCCTTGGGTGAGGCCATGCAGTAAGCTGCTGACAAGTGGAGCAAGCTTGTGGTAAGAAAGGGTTGATTGCAAAAGATCAGATGTGTGATGAAATCGGAAAGCAAGCGGGTTTACAAAATACAAGCCAAAGTCACAAAATGGAATCAACAAAGTAGCACAACAGGAGAAATGGCTCAGAACCGTAACTAACTAGGTCTAGCTAAACTAAAGAACTGTCAGCAAGAGACTGTCTGTTGGGGTTTACATAGAAAGGAGCCCCATCCATGGTTCCCAGCAGAGAGCTAATTACATACCGGCTCACTGCAGCAAAACACAGGTGGACAGGAAAGGGACAGCTAGTCTCGGCAATCTAAAAGCTAAACTGCCGCATGCTGTTCACACATGGCTGTGATGGGAAATAAAGGATTGGTAGTACAAAAATGAAGCCATTAGGTGATGGTAGAGGACAGACGCACAACATGGTCAGCGTATACCTTTAATTGTTAGTATCGCATTCAGTATATAAATGTCAGCAGTCTACGCCCACTGTGGAAATGCAATTATATAGCTTCACCCCATAATATAATTATAAAAATAATGCTGACTTCCTCCTGCCATGGCTAATATAACGAATAGTTAACGTTGAGTGTCTTTTAAGAAGTTATTCATGTGACCATTCTTCCATTGATACAGGGCTTTTAATTAAGGTGAAGAAAGCCCCATAATGTATTGTACGCTCAATATATGCAGATTTATACCACATGGAAATCTGATGGAGGCTCTTGGACGTGTGTGTGCTTTTGTGGAGCAGTCTGGTTTCCTTAATATTCTGCAAGCTGGAAGCAACCATTCTATTATTGAGGCATTGCTGCTATTTCTAGAAGGCCTCCCAGAGCCTGTTATCTGCTACAGCTTCTATGACAGATGTGTACAGCATGCTGGAGACTATATCGGCAGTGGAGAGGTAATGACTTACGTACATAATTTTTTCTTGTATATCTTCTAGCCAAAAAATGATGATCGCCATATCCTTTAGCCGCCTGCCGGGTTGTCTCTAGCAGTTGTAGAAGCCAGACCAACAAGCAAAACTAATAGTTTAGTAATATTTTTTGTAGTCTTTATAAACCTCCCTAAAACCTCATGGAAAAAGTGACGTGATTGCCCAGAGCAGCGATTTTAGAAATTGTTGGCCTAAAAGTCACTAGGAAACTGCAAACTGATTGGTGGCAATGGACCACAAGGCCTCTTATTCCTCACAGACTTTTGTTAAAGAAGACAGAATTTCTCTCTAGGGTAAATCATTGGAACCTAAGTGCACTAGGTGGTCACTAACTTTACTTTTACTAGTTTTAGGGTAATTATCCATCAAACCTAACTAGAGGTTTCTTTTTTCTTTGTTTTAAAAGGCTTCTTTTACCTTAGTGTGTAGCTAGCACGTGAACTCAGCCTTACAAGTGTATACACAGAGACCCCTATACAGGAAACATTCAGCCACATTAGTATGGCCATATTAGTATCTGGCACGTTTCTCATGTAAGTGATGCAAGTCACTGAAAATTCAGTCCTTTTCTGCCTTCGTTTTCTCAGTTTAGGAAAGCGGGCTTACTACTAAGGCTACTTTCACACTAGCGTCGGATTCGGCCCGTCGCAGTGCGTCGGGCCGATATTCCGGCGCTAGCGTTTGATACGCCGCACAACTGGTGCAGCGGATGCATTTCTCCGGCGCATCCGCTGCCCCATTGTGAGGTGCAAGGAGGTGGGGGTGGAGTTCCGGCCGCGCATGCGCGGTCGGAAAAAGCAGTCCGTCGGCAGCAAAAAACGTTACATTTAACGTTTTTTGCTCCCGGCGGTCCGCCACAACACGGCGCAACCGTCGCACGACGGTTGCGACGTGTGTCAATACGTCGCAATGCGTCGGTAATGTTACTCTATGGGGCAAAAACGCATCCTGCAAACAACTTTGCAGGATGCGTTTTTTCCCCTAAATGACGCATTGCGACGTATTCAAAAAAACGCCAGTGTGAAAGTAGCCTAATATGGCCACTATTGTAATATACACTGATGTTGCAAATCCGGCTTTCTTAGAGGAGTTCTGGAAGAGGTGATACATTACGCCATAACCAGCAGAGGCTCTGAAGGCTAAGTGATGGATGGCATATTTCAAAGTTTTTAGAGGATTTTTTTAAAAATGGCAAAATTCATTTTATTACTGCATCCCCTGTACCTGCACTGTCTCTAAATTGAAAATAAAATCACTGTAAGGGCTCGCTCACATTCACATATAAAAAAAATCCGTCCAATTTCGCTCCTGAAAAGTTAAACAAGTGGAATCTGTATGGTTGAACGTGTCATGTGAGTGCAATAAGTGTGTGATTATTTTCTTGCCTAGAATCCCTACACAATCCATATGATATGCTTATGCAATGCATTTTTAGCATCTTTTACATACTATAGTGCTCTATGTAGCTTAAAACTAGTTTATAAAAGTAATAAAGCAATCTTATATAAACATATAGATACATGGATAGCTAGATATCCTGCACATATATACAGTACAGACCAAAAGTTTGGACACACCTTCTCATTTAAAGATTTTTCTGTATTTTCATGACTATGAAAATTGTACATTCACACTGAAGGGATCAAAACTATGAATTAACACATGTGGAATTATATACTTAACAAAGAAGTGTGAAACAACTGAAATTATGTCTTATATTCTAGGTTCTTCAAAGTAGCCACCTTTTGCTTTGATGACTGCTTTGCACACTCTTGGCATTCTCTTGATTCTCTCTTTCATAGTCCTGAAAATACAGAAAAATCTTTAAATGAGAAGGTGTGTCCAAATTTTTGGTCTGTATTGTAATTTCACAAGTCCCTTACACAGAGGTGTATCTAGGTTTTCTGGCACCCAAAGCAAGAATTCAGTTTTGCGCCCCCCACACAAACACACCCACAAGCACACATGCAATTTGTACACTTAGTCATGTGCCAAACTGCTCTAACTAATTCTCTAAATGTTCAGTGAAAAACTGAGAGAAGCGGGAAGAAATGCGAGCTGTCACATGGCCGTAAGTATGAAAATCGCATATGAGTGAAGTTGCCGTACGATGACTGCTGGAACCTGCAGAGCTGAATCCTGACATTGAGGAGAACACACACTGTTAGGATTGGCTACAGGGCTTCATTTTATAATGAAAGCACTTGTCCAGGTTTGAGATTTAAGTATATGTGACTGCAGGTTTCTGAATTATTACAGCACATGTACTTCACACTTTTAGTATTCTCCCTTACCGGTGGCAAGAGTGGACGGTCATGTCAGCACAAGTATGTGTTTTCTATACTTCTGGCCACATTCCGACTAGATGTGTCCTGCCTCGCTCAATTCATTTTCATTGAGTGACGCCATTTCTCATTGGCACATGACCGCATGTATGTAAATCGCTGGCATGAGAGAATCCTGACAGCGTGCAGTGCACACTGTGAGAACTCAGAAGTCTGAAGTCACATAGAATAACTGCAGTCTCATGACAAACCTGGACAACCCCTTTAACGCTCCTAACATAAATAAAAATATGAGAATTAGCCAGTATCACAAATAACATTTACATCCAGGTACCTGATAGATGATGTCGTCTCTGGAGTCATTCTTTCTTTTCTTTCTTCATCTTGTCCAGACTCCATGGTGAGTTCTTTCATCCACAGCTTGTCTCTGCAGACTTCCATCTTCTTCGGTCTCCTGCAGCACATCCCCACACGATGCCCTTAAAGATGGCAGTGTCATTACAATGCTCCTAAATAAAAATATCTGCCCTACGCTGAGCCACCGGATTAAATAATTGCCCCTCACTATATTCCCTGCACAAAATATGTCCCCACACTGTTCCTCTTATGGTACATGTTCTCCACACTGCCAGCCACCAGGGGAAAAACTTCGGACCGCTGCATTAGGCGCCCCCCCCGCCGGCTGAGCCCGGGAAACATGCCCTGGCTGCTTCCCTCTAGATATGCCTCTGCCCTTACATATAATAAACTTGCACACTTTAGTGCCTTTCATGCTTTCATGTGGCACTAAAGGGTGTTTAGCCTTGTTTAACCAAATAAATAAGTGAAAAAACAACATGGGGTCCCCCCCATTTTTGATAACAGCAAAGGTAAAGCAGACAGCTGTGAGCTATATCAGGTTGGGAAAGTACCTGGTTATTGGGCGCTTTGCCTCTTCCCGATTTTTGCCATTACAGTGTGGTGGCAATTGGGTTAATGGTAATTAGGGTTGATGTCAGCTGTGACTTGTCAAAACTCACATCTGGCATCAAGCCCTGGTGTTAGTAATGGAGAGACGTCTATCAGACGCCACCATTACTAACTACTAACTCAGTAATTAAAAATAAAAACACACACAAAAAAATAATTAATTGAAAAAACAAATACTTTCCATGGTTAACCAATTTATTTTTTATTAAAAAAAAAAACATGCAGGTCCGCCGTAGTCTCCCAAATCCGACGTAGTCCACAAATCCCTACCTGAAAAACATAAAAACAGAGAATAAAAAACAAAACACTGTGCCTTGTTCACCAATTTATTACAAAACAAACGTTCCCACGCTGGTCCGATGTAGTACAGCATTCCCCGACTGCGGCCCGGCAACTGTAAATAGCAGTAAGTAACGTTACTCCTATTCACAGTTTGCCGGCTCCCTCTGCGCTCCGAGACCCGACGGCTCAGAATAGCGGTGATGTCAGTAACTATACCGCTCATCAGAGGCTCGGAATCAAGTCTCAGTGCACCACAGCAAATCGGGAAGAGTGAGGCAAAGTGCCAGAATTGCAGAATTGGAGCATCTCATGTAATGCTCCACTTCTGGGGCAGCTGCGGGCTGGTATTTTTAGGCTGGGAAGGGCCCAATAACCATGGACCTTCCCAACCTGATAATATCAGCTCACAGCTGTCTGCATTACCTTTGTTGGTTATCAAAAATAGGGGGCCCCACACTAAAGTTAAAGTTTATTATACGTAGGGGGCTTGTGACATTAAATATCTACAGGAAATCTATTCTACATATCTTGTCTATCTATTCTGACAGTTCTGGCTGTGAATGTACTGTACTTGGCTGATAAAATGTTGTGGTTCCTTTTTGAGATGTGTGCATAAAAATGGAATGGCAGATGAATGGTCCACGTGCCATACGATTTTTTTTTTTTTTTTCTCGCACCCATTGACTTTCATTGGCGAGTCTCGTCTTATATACGGAGTCAATTGCAGCATGCTGCAATTTTTTCCTGACGCTGACTAGACCAAGAAAAAATGCGCAGATGAACAATGCCTCTTTGAATAACATTGATCAGAGTGCAATATGATGTTTTCTCGCATTGCACTTCTCAAGACTATATTCCAGTGTGAGCGAGCCCTTAAAGAGTGGTCCCCTCCTGTGAACTTAATTAGAAACTTCAGAGAAATACAATATTTTATTCTTAATGCTCAACCTAAAGCAAAACCGAAGAAATGGGCCCATATATGTGTTGGTATAAGTGCAATGTGTAAGTGAACATTCACACTTAACAGACAGGAGCGGGGATAAAAACAATGCACATTTACACTGTGGCCAGATCTGGGTCCTGCTCTGCCCCCTCATCTATTTGAGGCCTGCTGGCACATGGCAAGGTGAACTAGTTAGGGACCATCCCAATCAGGTACACACACCTTGTCGTGGTGAAATGACTATTACGCTCTTTTGATCAAAATAGTGTCAACTTGGTACTGATGTTATTCACATGTACTATTACCATTTACTCAGGGTATTTGCTCAGTTGTCTTTATCCTGGGTTATTAATACTCAACCTCTCTTTGCTTCAGTTGGTGATTACATAGAATCAGAAAAACGTAGCAGCTTTTGATGTGCAAATCCACTTAAAAAATACTCTACACCCGGAAAACATGATTATTTTTTATGTATTGTTACAAAACTGCAGAGGGAGTTGTTGTTGTTTTTTCCGCTTGTCTATCCATCAGAACAAATTGAAATCACTAAATATAGACTCTAGCTAGTGTACCTTTCTAAAGATGTGATATTTCCCAATTAAACTTGCTTAGTGAATTAACATGTGCCTTAAAATACAAGTTGGGCTCATTCACAGGTCAGTGATTTTTCATCAGTGTTTGCATGCCAAAACCAGGAGTGTCTCCAACAGGTTTCCATCTTTCAATTAGAGGTTGTTTTTTTTTTTTTGCATGTTCCACCCCTGGTTTTGGCATACAAACACTGATGAAAAATCACTGACCTGTGAATGAGCCTTTTATATTAATAAAAAACTAAACAAAACCTTTTATGTCATCTAGATAATTTCCATGTTACCGCTGCATCATAAAAATGTCTTCAACTACTTAATCTCATTTTTGCGGGGGCTGCTAAATAATGCATTACAGAATCATTTGGATGTCAACATTTTAGGTGAGTTTTTTTTTCTGTTACACTTTGATTATTTTTAATAAATTATTAAAAATGCACCAAGTGTTTGATCTCTTGTAAGTAAGTATAAATACACCAACTGATTATCCTAAATTAATATGGCCGTAAAGCAGAAATCACATAGAAACACCAAAAAAAGTAAGGGACTTTACAAAAAGGCCAAAAGTGTAAATTTTGTAAAGGATATATATAAAGTTTATTAGAGACATCTTAAAAACATATAAAAGAGAGAACACCGCTGGTACAGAAAAAAAAGTGGGTACACCCAGATAATATGCAAGCATAAGTGTGTACTTCAAATATATTGCTGTCACATATTTTAATAGACCCTATTAGATGTAGGTAATAATCCCAGGAAAAAGGATTGGGGTAACAGGTAATAGGGAGAAATGCAACTGATATTAACAATCTAAGTATAGCAGTAAAATAGACACATGGTGTGAAGTGTGCTAGGCAATGAATCTAAGTGTGCCTATGAAAAACTGGCGCCATTACAAAAGGAATTTGTATAGTTATAGGAGGCAGAGTTGCCCTGTTCACGATAAATTGTTATCAAGCTATAATGCTGCCTGCTTGACACACACAGAGATATGCGAACATGCAATAGTTATGCAATAAAAGAGTACTTGATAATAGGTACTGTACCTCAGAAAAGGACACTGGGGACCCACCACACATGACACACGTTTCGCACTTTATTGCTTCATCCAGGGGTGGTTGGGTACTGACCAGATAGACTGTTTAAGGTATTGGCAACCAATAAAGTTAGAAGAGTCAAATATGTGCCTGATTGCTAATTACCGCCGCCGCATGGTGTGACATAGAATGGTTACGCCGTTCTCATGGTGACTTTCGATCGTGACATGGTGATTTTGTGTCATGGACTACCCGTGACACCTCCGCAAAAGACCTGATGAAAATAATGCAGTGTTTACTGGTGCCGTGGCAACACTGCTGTTACCCAGCGTTGTCCCGTGACCAAGTGACGCCGTTGTCTTAGTGTGCAGTCACGTGAGCGGATCGTTGATGTTCGTGCTACATCACGTGAGGATTCTTCAGATTGCCGTGGAAATAGGTGGTATGTCCTCGGTACCCAAATCAAAGTAAGAAAAGAAAACTCCGCTGATGTTAAAATAAAAAAAAAAACATGAAGAACAAATACTAATCTATATAGGGTAGCTAAGAAGAAATAAAACTGAATATGTTAGACTTTATAGTTGAAAAAAGTGTAATCAAGGTTAATTCATCAGAATCAAACAATAAGGTCCATACAAGGTATGTATCAGTTCTTTTTGATGCAAGATTGGGTATATATAGTATCACGTGTAAGAATCAATTAGAGATAGTGTTTTAAGAGGATAAGAACTGTATCTAAAATCACTGAAGCGATGCAGTTCATATAATAAATAAATATGGTGAACTATGTGAATAAATAAGGTGTGTACAAAAAAAAAGGGGGGGGGGGATGGACATTGATAAGCCCTCTGATCCGGGAAAATGAATGTATTTAAATGAATTGTTAGAGAGATAATCATAAATAATAGAAACATAATAGATAAAAAAGGTGCTGTGGTGTTACATTAGCCAAAAGATTAAAACGATAGGTGGACCAAAAGGGACCATAAGAAAAATTGTTAAAAGAGAAGTAAAGTGCCATAATGTTGCATTGACAGATAGCTTAGAATTATGGGAAGATCTATAGGGACATGTACAAAGGCACATGTATAGATATACACATTCATGTACAAAAAGCAGTGTGATCAAGGAAAAGGAGTATATGTGAATAAAGTGCATCCGTGTTAGAACAGTAAATAGTGTTAAAAGCCTATTTACAAAAATAGTACCTAGTTGAGAACATAAACTGAGATAAAGTGTCATTGGTATAACATTAGCGGGAGGCTTAAAGATGATAGGGAGACCTATAGGAGTTTTCATAGTCTTATAGGGCAGACAAATCCTTGGGCAGAAACTATAAAGATGTTTCTGGCTCCGACATAGAGGCATAAGGGGACATCCTTTGTAAAAAACAAATACAGCAAGAATTAAAAGAAAGACACAAGCAAAATGAGTAAAACCAGCATAAAAACAATCCATCCTGAAAACGGCTCACGAATAGTGTCTACTCAAAGAATATGTAATTATCCAGACCTAGGGTGCTTCAGAAATGAAGAAGAATACACTTGATGAAAGGTGATCTATACTGGTAAAAAAGGCAGGAGGTTGCTGGTCAAAATCTCGTGATTCATAACCCCATCCATCCTCCTTCAATACGGTGCTGTCATCCTGTCCCCTTTGCAGAAATGCACCCCAAAGTATGAGATTTACCCCACCATATTTCACTGTTGGGACGGTGTTCTTGAGGTTCTTAAAGAAAAACTAACGTGTGTGAGAGCCAGAATTCTTGCTGGCTGGTAGGTGATCAAATACTTATTCCATGCAATAAAATTTAACCCCTTCCCGACCTTTGACGCCACGTAGGCGTCATGAAAGTCGGTGCCAATCCGACCCATGACGCCTATGTGGCATCATGGAAAGATCGCGTCCCTGCAGGCCGGGTGAAAGGGTTAACTCCCATTTCACCCGATCTGCAGGGACAGGGGGGGTGGCTTCACCCCCTCGTGGCTACGATCGCTCTGATTGGCTGTTGAAAGTGAAACTGCCAATCAGAGCGATTTGTAATATTTCACCTATTATAACGGGTGAAATATTACAATCCAGCCATGGCCGATGCTGCAATATCATCGGCCATGGCTGGAAACATTAATGTGCCCCCACCCCACCGATCGCCCCCCCAGACCCCCGATCTGTCCGGTACACTGCTCCGGCTCCCCTCTGTCCTGTGCTCCGCTCCCCCCGTGCTCTTGTCCGCTCCCCCCGTGCTTCAATCACCCCCCCCCCCCGTGCTCCGATCACCCCCCCTGCACTCCGATCCACCCCCCCGTGCTCCGTTCTACCCCCCCCGTGCTCTGTTCCACCCCTCCCGCACTCCGATTCACCCCCCCATGCTCCGATTCTACCCCCCCCCCCCCCCCCGTGCTCCCCCCGACCCTATCATACTTACCGATCCTGCCGGGGTTCGTCTGTCTTCACCCCGGGCGCCGCCATCTTCCAAAATGGCGGGCGCGTTCCAAAGTGCATTTTGATCACTGAGATATAATCTATCTCAGTGATCAAAATAAAAAAAATAATAAATGACCCCCCCCCCTTTGTCACCCCCATAGGTAGGGACAATAAAAAAAAATAAAGAATTTTCTTTTTTCCACTAATGTTAGAATAGGGCTAGGGGTAGGGTTAGGGTTAGGGCTAGGGTTAGGGCTAGGGTTAGGGTTTCGGTATGTGCACACGTATTCTGTTCCTCTGCGGATTTTTCCGCTGCGGATTTGATAAATCCGCAGTGCTAAACCGCTGCGGATTTATGGCGGATTTACCGCGTTTTTTCTGCGCATTTCACTGCGGTTTTACAACTGCGATTTTCTATTTGAGCAGTTGTAAAACCGCTGCGGAATCCGCACAAAGAAGTGACATGCTGCGGAATGTAAACCGCTGCGTTTCTGTGCAGTTTTTCCGCAGCGTGTGTACAGCGATTTTTGTTTCCCATAGGTTTACATTGAACTGTAAACTCATGGGAAACTGCTGCGGATCCGCAGCGTTTTCCGCAGTGTGTGCACATACCTTTAGAATTAGGCTATGTGCACACGGTGTGGATTTGGCTGCGGATCCGCAGTGGATTGGCCGCTGCGGATTCGCAGCAGTGTTCCATCAGGTTTACAGTACCATGTAAACATATGGAAACCAAATCCGCTGTGCCCATGGTGCGGAAAATACCGCGCGGGAACGCTGCGTTGTATTTTCCGCAGCATGTCAATTCTTTGTGCGGATTCCGCAGCGTTTTACACCTGTTCCTCAATAGGAATCCGCATGTGAAATCCGCACAAAAAACACTGGAAATACGCGGAAAATCCGCAGGTAAAACGCAGTGCCTTTTACACGCGGATTTTTCAAAAATTCTGAAAAATCTCACACGAATCCGCAACGTGGGCACATAGCCTTAGGGTTAGGGTTGGAATTAGGGTTGTGGTTAGGGTTGTGATTAGGGTTATGGCTACAGTTGGGATTAGGGTTGTGGTTAGGGTTAGGGGTGTGTTGGGGTTAGGGTTGTGGTTAGGGGTGTGTTGGGGTTAGGGTTGTGATTAGGGTTATGGCTACAGTTGGGATTAGGGTTAGGGGTGTGTTGGGGTTAGTGTTGGAGGTAGAATTGAGGGGTTACCACTGTTTAGGCACATCAGGGGTCTCCAAACGCAACATGGCGCCACCATTGATTCCAGCCAATCTCGTATTCAAAAAGTCAAATGGTGCTCCCTCAATTCCGAGCCCTGACGTGTGCCCAAACAGTGGTTTACCCCCACATATGGGGTACCAGCATACTCAGGATAAACTGCGCAACAATTACTGGGGTCCAATTTCTCCTGTTACCCTTGTGAAAATAAAAAAATGCTTGCTAAAACATCATTTTTGAGGAAAGAAAAATGATTTATTATTTTCACGGCTCTACGTTGTAAACGTCTGTGAAGCACTTGGGGGTTCAAAGTGCTCACCACATATCTAGATAAGTTCCTTTCGGGGTCTAGTTTCCAAAATGGGGTCACTTGTGGGGGGTTTCTACTGTTTAGGCACACCAGGGGCTCTGCAAACGCAACGTGACGCCCGCAGACCATTCCATCAAAGTCTGCATTTCAAAAGTCACTACTTCCCTTCTGATCCCCGACGTGTGCCGAAACAGTGGTTTACCTCCACACATGGGGTATCAGTGTACTCAGGAGAAACTGAACAACAACTTTTGGGGTCCAATTTCTCCTGTAACCCTTGGGAAAATAAAAAATTCTGGGCTAAATAATTATTTTTGAGGACAGAAAACGTATTTATTATTTTCACGGCTCTGCATTATATACTTCTATGAAGCACTTGGGGGTTCAAAGTGCTCACCACACATCTAGATAAGTTCCTTTCGGGGTCTAGTTTCCAAAATGGGGTCACTTGTGGGGGGTTTCTACTGTTTAGCCACATCAGGGGCTCTGCAAACGCAACGTGACGCCCGCAGAGCATTCCATCAAAGTCTGCATTTCAAAACGTCACTACTTCAATTCCGAGCCCCGGCATGTGCCCAAACAGTAGTTTACCCCTACATATGGGGTATCACCGTACTCAGGAGAAACTGGACAACAAATATTGGGGTCAAATTTCTCCTGTTACCCTTGGGAAAATTAAAAAATTCTGGGCTAAATAATTATTTTTGAGGAAAGAAAACGTATTTATTATTTTCACGGCTCTGCATTATAAACTTCTGTGAAGCACTTGGGGGTTCAAAGTGCTCACCACACATCTAGATAAGTTCCTTTCGGGGTCTAGTTTCCAAAATGGGGTCACTTGTGGGGGGTTTCTACTGTTAAGCCACATCAGGGGCTCTGCAAACGCAACGTGACGCCCACAGAGCATTCCATCAAAGTCTGCATTTCAAAACGTCACTACTTCACTTCCGAGCCTCGGCATGTGCCCAAACAGTGGTTTACCCCCACACATGGGGTATCAGCGTACTCAGGACAAACTGGACAACAACATTTGGGGTCCAATTTCTCCTATTACCCTTGGCAAAATAGGAAATTCCAGGCTAAAAAATCATTTTTGAGGAAAGAAAAATTATTTTTTATTTTCATGGCTCTGCGTTATAAACTTCTGTGAAGCACCTGGGGGTTTAAAGTGCTCAATATGCATCTAGATAAGTTCCTTGGGGGGTCTAGTTTCTAAAATGGGGTCACTTGTGGGGGAGCTCCAATGTTTAGGCACACAGGGGCTCTCCAAACGCGACATGGTGTCCGCTAACGATGGAGATAATTTTTCATTCAAAAAGTCAAATGGCGCTCCTTCCCTTCCGAGCCTTACCATGTGCCCAAACAGTGGTTTACCCCCACATATGAGGTATCAGTGTACTCAGGAGAAATTGCCCAACAAATTTTAGGATCCATTTTATCCTGTTGCCCATGTGAAAATGAAAAAATTGAGGCTAAAAGAATTTTTTTATGAAAAAAAAGTACTTTTTCATTTTTACGGATCAATTTGTGAAGCACTTGGGGGTTCAAAGTGCTCACTATGCATCTAGATAAGTTCCCTGGGGCGTCTAGTTTCCAAAATGGGGTCACTTGTGGGGGAGCTCCAATTTTTAGGCACACGGGGGCTCTCCAAACGTGACATGGTGTCCGCTAAAGAGTGGAGCCAATTTTTGATTCAAAAAGTCAAATGGCGCTCCTTCCCTTCCAAGCCCTGCCATGCGCCCAAACAGTGGTTTACCCCCACATATGAGGTATCAGCGTACTCAGGACAAATTGGACAACAACTTACGTGGTTCAGTTTCTCCTTTTACCATTGGGAAAATAAAAAAATTGTTGCTAAAAGATAATTTTTGTGACTAAAAAGTTAAATGTTCATTTTTTCCTTCCATGTTGCTTCTGCTGCTGTGAAGCACCTGAAGGGTTAATAATCTTCTTGAATGTGGTTTTGTGCACCTTGATGGGTGCAGTTTTTAGAATGGTGTCACTTTTGGGTATTTTCAGCCATATAGACCCCTCAAACTGACGTCAAATGTGAGGTGGTCCCTAAAAAAATGGTTTTGTAAATTTCGTTGTAAAAATGAGAAATCGCTGGTCAAATTTTAACCCTTATAACTTCCTAGCAAAAAAAAATTTTGTTTCCAAAATTGTGCTGATGTAAAGTAAACATGTGGGAAATGTTATTTATTAACTATTTTGTGTCACATAACTCTCTGGTTTAACAGAATAAAAATTCAAAATGTGAAAATTGCGAAATTTTCAAAATTTTCGCCAAATTTCCGTTTTTATCACAAATAAACGCGTAATTTATTGACCTAAATTTACCACTAACATGAAGCCCAATATGTTACGAAAAAACAATCTCAGAACCGCTAGGATCCGTTGAAGCGTTCCTGAGTTATTACCTCATAAAGGGACACTGGTCAGAATTGCAAAAAACGGCAAGGTCTTTAAGGTCAAAATAGGCTGGGTCATGAAGGGGTTAATATAATTATGTAAAAATCATACAATGTGATTTTCTGATTTTTTTTTTTTTATTGTTCGTCTGTTTCTCACAGTTGAAGTGTACTTACGATAAAAATTACAGACCTATCCATTCTTTGTAGGTGGGAAAACTTGCAAAATCGTCAGTGTATTAAATACTTATTTCCTCCACTGTGTGTTGGCATAAGGAATTGTACTATGAGCAGTTCTGAGCAAATTGATATATAGTTTTCAAAGGTTCACTGTAAAGTGGAACATATTGATATAAATGATTATTTCCTTGCGCACCTCTCCTAAGAAAAAGCCTCTTGAATACCCTGTTAATGTGCCACTGCTTTATGCTTTGTCAATTGGACTGCGGGCATTAATTGACCGCTGCAAATCATCTCCTGTAATCCAATAGAAAATGAAGGAAGCACTCCCTCTAGAGATGAGAGAATATTCACGCTGCCATTGTCTGGACCTCCGTTGCAGCCAGACTTGACTTCTGCACTCAGCTTGCTTGGTGCCTCCACTGCTTAGTAGGCCCTGTGACGTCATAACTTTGTGGGGCCTAGTAAGGGCCAAGAATTCTGGGCACAGAAGTGAAGACCAAGCTCTCATGTAGGCC
This sequence comes from Ranitomeya imitator, assembly GCF_032444005.1. Lineage (NCBI taxonomy): Eukaryota > Metazoa > Chordata > Amphibia > Anura > Dendrobatidae > Ranitomeya > Ranitomeya imitator. Next base: position 401,522,499 of record NC_091284.1, read on the forward strand.
TGGACCAGGGTAGCGCTATTCAAGTTGCTCATCTCCATAAATTCCACCTGAAGTTAATCTGACAAAACCATACCTCATCTGCTAAGCTCCTGCTCCCTGCAGAATGGGCGCCATGATTAGCATATACACAGTACAAGGTTTTCCTCTTCTAATAACTTTGTTTTATTCACAGCCAGTATATTTGGAAACCTGTTGCTCCGACCCCTGCCTGATCATTCAACACCCAGCAACCTGGACAAGAGAAAGTGTCAGGAATTTATTCAGCAGTTCCTCGTTGCAACAGAAAGTCCTTAGTGTCTGGGATCCTGTTTGATCTGCCATCTTTTTCCCGGAAACTGTACTCTCTCTTATATCCTGGTTGTAAATATCATTTGTACTTTTGATGTCCCAGCCATATGAATTCTATTTTATTATGTTGTCGATTTCCGGGAGGTACTCATAGCAAATGCCAGTGTGCCTTTAAATTAGCTGTACCCTATGATATGGTGTGCAATGGATGATACACCGTTGGTAATACACATACCATGACAATACATTTAGGGTATAGCCTTTCATATTCATTTCACAACTTAATCTGTTAATTGTCCCAGAATTTAATAGTTCAACCTTTTAGACATAATTTACTTTATTTGTTAAGAACTGCTTAAATAACAATTACACAAAGCATTGGTAGTAACAATTGCTCTCATCATTTTGATCTAAAATTCCCCCCCAAAATTAAGTGATTATTTCCTACCTACTCAGTAGTATATTGGTGGATTGCTATTTATTTATTTGTAAAGCATATCTTGTGTAACGTTTAAAGAGGACCTATCACTTGCTTAAAAAACTGGGCGAAAAACCATGTAAAGATCCCTCAACTCCCCTGATTCTACTGTGCATTTGTTTTGCTCTGCATCACTCCATTGCAGAGACATTTGTTTCTTCTGGAGGGCAGTGTGTGAAATCTCTGTTTTGTAGTCCAACTGGATGTTTCTTCAGTCTCTTCTAGAGGCGTGTGCCTTCACGCTTCCCAGATGTTGCCAAACACAGCTTAGAATGTAGTAGTCCATCAGTCTCAGACACTGCTGAACTGAGCTTTGTAGTGCCTGTGAGGGAGGGGCAAAGGAACACACCCCTAGAGAAGACTGAAGAAATGCCCATTTGGACTGCACGCAGAGATTGCACATACTTTGCTACAATTGTAGCTCTAGGTTTTTTACCAGCTTTTTAACTCCATTTTAGGGGGTCCTTTTTTAAAAATGTATTTTTACATTATAACGTTTTATCTGGCAATGCTAATGCTTTTGTTCCCAGTTGTCGCAGTGACATGCCCACATCTGTGATGACCTTGTATATTATGAGGCCTACTTCATAGGTCTGTATTTTACACTACATCTATAGGCTGTGTTCTCTGGGCCGGCCGCAGGTCTCCTGGTCGGCATCTACACACAAACCATAAAATGCAGATGTATGATGCCATTTATAACAGTCATCTCTGTTGGGATGCACTCACAATAACATTGTCTCTCTTACCGCCATGCTACACTATAGAGAGCAGGATATGAAATATTCCCTTCAATTGAAAGCTAGCAATGTTTCCATCCAAAAATATGAATGTTACACTGATTAAATAGTACGTCTGATCTAACGTGGTGCCACAATAGTATAATCATGTCTTCCATGACATAGTACATAAGTTGGTTACTGGAGCTCCATCCAGTAGTCCTGAAAAGGTGTTCATAACATATCTAGATATTCAGTGTGCCAAAGTAGTTGACAGTCTAAAAGATTTGGAACATATTCCTAATATACTTGTTTTCGCTGGACAACCCACAGGATAAATGATAACCTGTTGATTGGTGGATGTCCAATCGCTAGGACCAGCACCGATTAGCAGAACGGGGAGCCTTTATGCCCATTAGAATGCAGCGGAAGTGCACATGCCAGTCTGCTGCTCCATTCATTCACTATAGGGCTGCTTTTTCTGGCAGCCAACTTTAGAGAATGAATGGCAAGCAGTCAGGAATCCGACCTGCCTCTCCATTTTGTAATGGAGACAAAAGTGCCCCAACTTGATGAAAATGTCCTGTTCTGCTGATTGGTGTAGGTTCCGGTGCTCAGACCGTCAGTTTTCACTAGACAGCCCCTGTATGCTATGGTTTCTCCACACGAACAGTTCATCTGTTACTCCATTACAGGTCCATCTAGTTATGACTCTGAAGGTGATGGGCTTTTCCAATGCTTATTTATGTCTGCTGTCTTTGTAGGCAAACATGGATTAGGAGCAGCGGGTGTAGGGAAAGGGGGAATGAGTAATGGATTAGTTGTCTTTTATCCCCAGATTAAAACCTCATATAGACTTCTGTAATGTGGCTGCATTTTATCATGCATATTAGAGTTTTAGTATGCGCACTAACCGCACCAATGGGATATATGATGCCGGTAGCCCAGGTTCATTGATTCACAATCACGACATGCGATTGTAATACAAGTGCTATAATGCACCCAAATTACAGCTGTCTGAATGAGTCCTAACTTTGTTTTTAGATATGAGAAGCAATCTACTGCATTGCTAATTTTAAGTGCTGCTGACTGGATACCTGTCGTTGATAATGTAGTTATGCCCCAGTGCCAGTCAGCCAGCCTATTAGAACCTCAAGGTATTGCCAGCTATATAATATGCCATATATCATTTATTGTCCATGATGGATAATCATTTTGAGATATACATATAATATGTATTTTTAAGCTGTAAAGTCATTTGTACAAAAGTTTTACTTTATTTTTTTAAGATCACTCGTGCCACATGTCTGAATTTTTATTCTTGATTGTAAAGTGTTCTGCTGATAGAAAATGTCTGTACAAGCCTATATTGTACCTCTATGTATTTGTACAACACTTGATGTTTTAATTATTTAATTTTTTGGTATTAATATAAAGGAGAAACTATTTAGAAATGTGGTTTATATTCTAGAACCAGTAAGATATTAATAAATAGTGAATATTTCTGTTTTATTTATTTTCTCTCTAATCGACCAGTGTTCTGCTGCCATCAGGTCACCTAATTGCAAGTATATTTTCAATGTGGAAGATGTGCAATGAAGTGTTTGTCAGAAATTCTCAATAGCTTTTTATGTATCCTGTGATTCACCAGCATTTTAGGACAAGGACAGCTCAAGTACCCTAGGACGAAGGCTGTCCATGTCTGTTAATAGACATTAAGCAACAAAAGGGATTAAGATTTCATTAGTATCCATCTAGGTCACGGCTGTTGCCATTCTGAGTGGAAAAAAAAACATGTCTTGCAAATAACACTATTGAAACTCATTTTTTGCAGCATTTTTTAATTCTTGCTTTAAAAAGGTATGGAACTCATTCTGTTTTTTATAAGCTTTTTAATATTTTTATAAAGAAACAAATGAGAACAAAAAAAGGCTGCCACAGCCTATAATGTGTTTATTATTTCACTATTTTCTAGCATTTGACCAGTGTGAATCTACCCTTAATTATAACATTCTGGCTCATTCTGCAGCTGCTGTTGTGGGTAATGGTGCTGCATTAAAGGGAATCTGTCCGAAACATCAACCACCACATACTGCAACTATGGACATGCGAGTCTTTAAAAATGTAAATGTGTTGTTGGATTGAAATTTCAATCTGTCTCTGCATTCAAGAGTAATAAATGTTTTCATTCATATACAGATGAGGTTTTAAGTCCTCTGGACATCACAGAGCACTTAAATGGATTCTGTCAGCAGGAGCTGTCTATAATAGTACACAGGTAATAGGAAGCTGAATAAAAACATAGCTTGATATCTGCGATCTGATTTCTTATTCCAGAGAAATCCATGTTTTCTTATATGTAGATGAGCTGTTAAGATCTGTGGGCCGGACACTGATCTGCATGAGAATCTGCCTCCAGAGCTTGATATAAATAAAATGGGGGCATTACTAGCATGAGACATGTAATAGTTGTGTTCCTGATCTCACTGCAGAGCTGTGTGTGATTATAACGGCACATCTGCAGCAGCTCACAGGCAGACAGGGTGGCAATAGTATTGTAATATAAAAATAATAATCTTTATATAGCGGCAACATATTCCGCAGCGCTTTACAGTTTAACAGTTTCAAACAACAGTCATAAGTAACAACGTTAACAATACAATAATTAAAGCAAAATAAGACGACCCTGCTTGTGAGAACTTACAATCTACAATGAGGTGGGGGAGATACAAAGCACAGGTGTGAATTTACAAAGATGTATTTACAATGATGGCCCAGCCATCTTCAGAGGGTGGGGGATAGATGGAGATAGTGAATGGGCTACACACACACAAACATAAAATGTCTTTGATTAGTGAACGTGGTAGGTCTTTCTGAACAAATGTGTTTTGAGCGAGCGCCTAAAATTATGCAAATTGTGGATGGTCCTAATATCTTGGGGTAGGGCATTCCAGAGGATTGGCGCAGCATGGGAGAAGTCTTGGAGTTGGGAGTGGGAGGTACGGATAAGTGCAGAGGTTAGTCGAAAGTCATTTGCAGAGCGCAGCGGTCGGTTAGGCCCATAGACCGAAATGAGGGAGGTGATGTATGGGGGTGGCGCACTGTGGAGAGCTTTGTGGGTGAGAACAAGTACTTTGAATTGTATCCTGTAATGAATGGGCAGCCAGTGTAAAGACTGGCGAAGAGCGGACGCGTCCGAGTAACGATTAGCTAGATGGACAACCCTGGCTGCTGCGTTAAGGATAGACTGGAGAGGGGAAAGTCGAGTAAGGGGGAGGCCAATTAATAGAGCATTGCAGTAGTACAGGCGGGAGAGGATCAGGGCGACAGTGAGGGTTTTTGTTGTTTCTATGGTGAGAAAAGGGCGGGTTCTAGAGATGTTCTTTAGGTGTAAGCGGCACGAGCGGGCAAGAGATTGTATATGGGAGGTGAAGGAGAGATCGGAGTCAAACATAACACCCAGACAGCGCGCCTGCTGCCGGGGTGTTATTATGGTGCCACCCACGGAGAGGGAAATGTCAGCTTTAAGGAGGTTAGTAGACGGTGGAAGCAGAAGTAGTTAAGTTTTGGAGAGGATGAGTTTCAGATAGAGAGCGGACATGATGTTGGAGACTGCAGATAGACAATCAGTGGCGTTCTGTAGTACAGCGGGGGTAAGGTCAGGGGATGACGTGTATAGTTGTGTGTCATCAGCATAAAGATGATACTGAAAGCTAAATCTGCTGATGGTCTGTCCAATTGGGGCTGTGTAGAGGGAGAAGAGAAGGAGGCCAAGGACTGAGCCCTGAGGTACCCCAACAGTGAGAGGAAGAGGAGATGAAGTGGAGCCAGAGAACAGAACACTGAAGGAGCGGTCAGAAAGATAGGAGGAGAACCAGGAGAGAGCAGTGTCCTTAATGCCTAGTGACTGGAGCCTAGAGAGTTGGAGAGGGTGGTCAACAGTGTCGAAAGCTGCAGAAAGGTCAAGAAGAATGAGCAGAGAGTGGTCACCGTTACATTTTGCTGTCAGAAGGTCATTGGTCACCTTGATGAGTGCAGTTTTTGTCAAATAGAGGGGGCGGTAACCGGACTGTGAAGGGTCTAGGAGGGAGGGAGTGGAGAGGTAACGGGTAAGGCGGGAGTAGACTAGGCACTCCAAGAGTTTAGAGATGAAGGGGAGATTGGAGACTGGTCTGTAGTTGTTTGTGCAGGATGGGTCGAGGGTGGGTTTCTTTAGTAATGGAGTAATTATAGAGTGTTTGAAGGTGGAGGGGAAAATGCCAGAGGAGAAGGAGAGATTAAATATTGTAGTTAGGTGAGTTGTGATCACCGGAGAGAGAGAGACTGGAGGAGGTTTGAGGGAATGGGGTCAGTGGTGCATGTAGTCGGACGAGAAGAAGAGAGGAGCTTGGAGACTTCTTCTTCGGTGATGGGATCGAATGTGGAGAGTGAGCCAGGGGAGATGCAGGGACGGATGGGAATAACTGCACTTTGTATCTGGGAGCGGATTTCCTGATGCATATTATCTGTTTTCTCTGTAAAGTGGGAGACTAGGTCATCAGCACAAATGTCTGTGATAGGGTCTTGTGCTTTTGGCCTGAGGAGGGAGTGAAAGGTGTCAATAGTTTCTTGGGGTTGTTGGATAGTGAGGAGATCAGAGTGGTGAAGTAGGTCTGTGTGGCGAGGTGAAGGGCAGAGTTATAGGACCTTAACATAAATTTGAAGTGTATGAAGTCTTCTGGTGTGCGTGTTTTCCTCCATAAGCGTTCCGCACACCTAGAGCATCTCTGGAGAAATCGGGTTTGTGATGCGAGCCAGGGCTGTTTTACTCTTTGTTTGGAGGTTCTGAGGGTGAGGGGAGCCACTTGGTCCAGGGTGCTTGGTACAGCCAGATCAGGACAGGAAAAAGAAGAGATTGGGGACAATGATGAGTGTAAGGAGTCTGAAAGTGCGTGAGGATTAATAGCATGTAGATTTCTGAATGTGTGGTAGGTAGGAGAGTGCTGGGGTGGGCAAATAATTGTGAGTGTGAAGGATAGAATGTTGTGGTCAGAGAGGGAAAGCGGTGAGTTATCAAGGTAGGAGATTGAACAGAGCTGGACAAAGAGCAGGTCCAGAGTGTTACCGTCTTTGTGTGTTTCAGAGGTTGAGAGCTGTGAGAGGCCTAGAGAAGTAGTTAGTGATAGAAGCTGGGATGCAGATGTGGAAGTGGGGCTGTTAATGGGGATGTTGAAGTCTCCCAGGATAAGGCTTGGTAGTTCTGAGGACATGAAGTGTGGCAGCCAGGCAGAGAAATGGTCCAGGAAGTGGGTGGGTGAGCCTGGGGGCCGATATATGACCGCTACTCTGAGGGAGAGGGGACGAAAGAGCCTGATGGTGTGGACCTCAAAAGAAGGGAATGAGAGTGATGGAGCTGGAGGGATAACCTGGAACGTGCATTGTGGGGACAGGAGTATGCCTACTCCACCACCATGTCTGTTTGTGGGTCTCGGGGAATGTGAGAATTGTAAGCCACCATGGGAAATGGCAGCAGGGGAGACAGTGTCAGAATCCTGAATCCAGATTTCCGTGAGGGCCAACAGATTAAAAGAGTTTTTCAGAAAGTAATTGTGTAGGAAAGGAAGCTTGTTACATACAGACCGTGGATTCCAAAGGGCACAATTAAAAGGAGTGCAATTAATATTAGTAAGATTATTAAGGTTTCGATGTGAGATAGGGGTTGAGGTTGGTAGATGGTGGACCAGGGTTGGGGGAGATGTTCCCTGAAATCAGTAGGAGTAGGAAGATCAAAAGCAAGTAGTTTTTGGCATTGTATGAAGTTTTTTTGTGCAGAGTGTTTGGGCAAGATGGGCTGAGATTTTTCAGGAAGGTGAGAAGTGCATGGGAGCTGTACATGGGAGAGGGAAGTATAGAGGGGCTGATGTATATGATTTGTGATGGAGGGGGATTGGGCGGTGAATGTGGACTGCAAGGGAACATAGTAGGATAGGAATAAAGCACATGGATAGAAGGGAGAGCAGAGTGTGGGTTACCTGACTCCTGTCCTGACTAACTGCCATGGAATAACTGCTGTATCACGACGCTTAGCTTTGTGACGCTTTGCTTCTGGGATGCTTGCGTGCACCCCCACATGCGTGCACCCCCACATGCGTGCACCCCTAAGGATGTTTCTAAATTTATAGTCCAGACTGCTGGGTCAGAAGAGATGGATTGTGTGTAGTAGAACAGCAGCTGCTACTTGTTTGCTATAAGACACTGTACTGTGATAGTGCCATGTCTCAGACTGGTAACCACCTCTTTCAAGTAAAATAAGCTCTGGAGGCAGATTGTCATGCAGATCAATGTCCGGCCCACAGATCTTAACAGCTCGTTTACATGTTAGAAAAATGTGGATTTCTCTGGAATAAGACATTGGATTGCAAATATCAATATGTAATTTTATTCAGTCTTTTTGCTCACAGGGTGGGGTAGAGAGCAGTATGCCTGCATAGGAGCGCAATGGAGGCCACTCTGTGTATGACATTGTACGCATCATTCACAAGTAGCAGAGAAGGAGGAGAGCGATCGCAAAGAGGGGTGAGGTGTCGGATCAAGACCTGAGATGACCATTGGACCGGATTGCACCATAGAGGAGTATAATATAAGTTTTGGTTTGTTTTTTCTTGCCTTGCAGAGAGGATTGGGGACACATACACAACATTCCAGAATGCTGTGTATGAAGGCTTAGGCTAAATGCACACGCTGCGGATTCCATTGCGGAATTTTCTACAGCGGATTTGCAAAATCCGCAGTGAAAAACCGCTGCGGTTTTTACTGTGGATTTACCGCGGTTTCTTTTGCGGTTTCCTCTGCGGGTTTTCACCTGCAGATTTCTATTGGAGCAGGGGCAAACCCGCAGCGGAATCTGCACAAAGAATTGACATGCTGCGGAAAATAAACCGCTGCGTTTCTGCGCGTTTTTTTCCGTAGCATGTGCACTGCAGATTTCATTTCCCATTGCTTTACATGGTACTGTAAATGCATGGGAAACTGCTGCGGATCCGCAGCTGCGGAAACGCTGCGGATTCGCAGCAAAATCCGCAGTGTGTGCACATACCCTTACAGTTGCTGGCCTTACTTTATATGGAAACAAAACCTGGTGACAGGTTCCCCTTAAGGCTCTTAACACTTAAAAAGAGATGACATTTTAGAATACAAAGTATGTCTTTCTAGTTTTATCTGATCTGCAAAACTGATGAGAATACGACATGTTCTGAGTCTCAAAGACCAGAGACACGGACGCTTTTTAAAACTGATATGTGTATGGGAACAATGAAATTCTGGGTCAGTGTTCTGTCTGAGAAAAAATGGACAACACAAGGAGGTGTCTCACAGATGTGTAAATGTAGCCTAAGGCTGCCGTCACACTAGCAGTATTTGGTCAGTATTTTACATCAGTATTTGTAAGCCAAAACCAGGAGTGGGTGATAAATGCAGAAGTGGTGCATATGTTTCTATTATACTTTTGCTCTAGTTGTTCAACTCCTGGTTTTGGCTTACAAATACTGACCAAATACTGCTAGTGTGACTGCAGCCTAAGGCTCATTGATGTATGTAGGGAGTGAAAACTTGCCAGTCTGATCTGATTCAGCAGAAGAGCTACGGTATCACAAATGGCTGAAAATGACTGTCATTACTACCCCCTTTTTTTTATAATTATTTTTTTTTTGCCGGAACCAGTTAGCCGGAATGAAGTTTCCTGGGCACATGCACAGTAGTTATGTTTTTGCTCTGCTCGCAGTAGAGCAGAGCACAGTGTGCCAGCGCTAGCTGACTATGCTAATGCGCAGGCGCAAGATCTCTTTTGGCTATGTGGATCATGCTCGACGTGTCATCCACATCATTCAAATCTGGTGGATGGCTTTTTGGGGCAAAGAAGGAGCACAGACTATGAGAAATTATGTCCATCGGACCGCACCAAAGGCTCCCTAGACTTCTGTAATTCTACCTGGCATGCTAAATATCAACTTCTGGGCCAAATCCTGACTTACGATAACCCATTCTTGCTAATCAGTGCTTGGAGTTTATCACAATTGAGTAGGTTCACAAGAGCATCAGAATTTCATCCAAATCAGTCACAAGTTTCATCTAGAAAAGTGGGAAGATATTTTTCTCGCTATACAATCAGTTTTTAGAGCAGCAGCTATTAATCATTTACAACACCACTTATAGTTTCCTATAATACAGAATTTGAATGGGTCAGTCTCATCCAATCTATAGATAAAACTAGTGCATGCAGATTCAGTCAGTGAAAAAAATTGCTAATCTGTAGTCACCTATGGAATAACATTGAGTGTGGTCCGGTTTTCCACAGACAGATTCAGACCAAAAATTCGGTAGTGCGAATGAGCCTTTTCTACATTTTTGTTTCTCCATCTGCTTTTTGAGGATTGACCACAGGTTCTCAGTGGGATTGAGATCTGGGGAGTTTCATGGCCGTGGACCCAAAATGGCAATGTTTTGTTCATCAAGCCACTTAGTTGCCTTGTGACTAAAGATGAGTGAACATCATCAGCTCCCTCCTTATTCCGCAAGCTATAGCACTTACCGAAGAAGCTGGATCAGGAACCTGGATATATGGAGCGCTCCTGATAGGTGTCCGGCGCTGCAGTTGCCTGTGTCGCAGCTGTGTGAGTCACATCACATACATGGAGAACCTGTGTGTTGTGACTGTCACATAGCTGTGACACATGCAGCTGTGGCGCCGGACACCTATCAGGAGCGCTCCAGGTATTCGGGTTCCAGATGCAGCTTCTTCGGTAAGCGCTATAGCTTGCCGAATAAGGAGGGAGCCGACGATGTTCACTCATCTCTACTTGTGACATGGTCTCTATTATAAACTACCTCAATAGTCCACTAATCCAATTATTTATGGCACTTCCAACAATAATCCTAACGAAAGCGGACTTATATCAAAAACTGCCGCAAGAAGAGATCCATATGCATATATAAAACCAAAGTTTACTTTATTAATACAAACTATAATAAAAATATACACAGACAGATGAAACATATATAAACAAAAGAGTGTCTACAGGAATAGAATCAGTGGAGCTCAGACCAATATACCCATATATTAGTAGTTCTCAGTAATCATATATCACTCTATCAGTCTATATCATGACGACATGTGGTGGATCTACTATTCATAGTCCCAATGGCGACAAGTCACCTATTAAGAATAAATCCTATCTGTCCACCATACATATCAAACTACTGATATCAGGAAACCATAGATACGTAAGTAAACCTTATTACTCTAGAGTGTTTACAGGCTAGCCGTCCTGCACTAACATCATCTGCTATAATACAGTATAATATAACAAGGTGCTCACCTACATACCGAAAGTATTCCCAAGGAGACAGAGACCAACAGGTAGGAGCCCACTGAACCCTCCAGGTGCGCCCCGACGCGCGTTTCGCCTGCAAGCTTCTTCCGGGGGCGTAACCCAGTGAGAGAGAAGACTGCCTCTTATATCTGGCATCACCAATGGAGTAGCGGTACGTCATAGGGGGTGGGTCAATTGTGCGTGTCCGTTAGGTGTCTTGGCGCATAGCGTTCCAATCCCATTCCTGTGCCAAAAGGCGCTACTGAGACTGCGCTCACTGGAACGCTGCGTGAACCGCAAGCGTAGCCAGAACAGCGCATCTAAGTGCGCCAGGACTTGGGATTTACCGCGCATGCGCACTACCCGGCGGACACAGAAAGACCATCTCACACATGGACGGCACAACAGAGTAAAGGAAAATGACTCCATGTGGACCATAACTGTTATACCTAGTATCCCAAATGAGGAACTGTGCCCAAATATAACTAAATAAGAAATTAATGGTGACTATTAATGAAATAGACATTAATAATAAATAATTAATTAGCAGTGATCTATATAATGCCTAAAGTGATCTAGGCATATATTCTAAATAGGATAGATATATTCAATAAACAATGGACATAAATAAAAAGTGCAAGGTGTCATTTATTAAAATAATCATTACTGTGATATAAATAAATAAATAATTAGTAGTGATAACGGTGAACTTATTTTTGATACCCCAATAGAGGCGTCAAAGAAGTGATTATATAAGTACAGAACTAATGATTCCTAATATAATATATATATACCAAAGTGCATGTGCATTATTTAAAAGTGCCTTCAGTCATATATTCTTTCTCATTTCATTTTACTTATTATTAGAGTGACAAGGTGCTCTCATACAAAAATTATTGTCGCTCGTTCATTCCTAAAACCAAGTACATATACTGCACTAGAATATCTATACGCCATTCTATAATACACTAAATACCTAGTAATACCCCACAAAGGAAATATTACCCCCTCATACTATCCATCTATCACAGTAAGTCCACTAATGGGCCCCAAAATTCCCCAATATTGCACAACCCCTTTACCCACTTAAGCAACCGTAAAATCCTATCTCATACAGATATCCATAAGTTCTTATTATTACCTGTTAAAGAAAAGAAGAGAAGACAAGAGAGATATTTAAAGACTATAATCATTATGATGCAATATCATGTAAGGGAAACAAATTCTTGGTTCCTCCTGTCGTGTGGATTCAAATTCTTATGTCTTCTTCTCGTTTGTCTTCTCCATCCATTAGATATTGCTTGTCAATAATAATAGAACGCTTATGACGGAGTAGGATGATGGAATAAACTTCACCGCTATAACACAATCTCCTATATGACCCCTATTCCAGTAACCCATAAGAGACCATCTAATAAGAAAAGAAAATACATTAGTAACAACATAATAAACACATGATTAAAATTAACTTGTTAATATACATTTAAAAGATAAGAACCTTAGTACTCTCACCTCAAACTAAAAAGATGCCCTTATTAAAACATAATTACAGAAATGCTGCAAAGCCTAGGCTTTCATTTAGCCCTTGTGGACTCATGGCTCCCAGCCGGAAAATCCACTTGCTCTCCAATTGAGCCAAACACCTACCCAAATCTCCTCCTCTAATCCCCAGATCAATTTGATCTATAGCCCTAATTGAAAGATCATTGCTAGAGCACCCATGATATTGCTTGAAATGTCTGGGGAGAGACTTAAGGGTACTGGTGTCCTCTGTGGTTCTGGCTTTTTGGATGTCTCTTACATGTTCCCGGGTCCTGATTTTGAGTTCTCTCGTTGTTAACCCCACGTAAATCTTACCACAGGTACATTTAGCCTGATATATTACTCCTTTCGATGAACAGTCCAAATGGCTACGTATGTCATAGCAACGGGTCCCATTGTGGTTAGTAAAGGTAGTAGTTTTTTCATGGTTAAGACATCCCTTACATACACCACATGGGAAGAACCCAAATCTACTTTTATCCTTCCTCATTCTCATAGTATTCTTAATGGGATCATAGTGGCTATGTACTAAGATGTCTTTCAAATTGGCTGCCCTTTTTGCCACAAAAGAAGGCTTCTCCGGTAAAATAGCCTTCAAAGTGGGATCACTTTTTAGAACTCCCCAGTGTTTTAGGACGATTTGAGTTAGTTCATGCCACCTATTGTTGAATGTGGAGATGAAACGTACCTGATCTTTTTTCTCATCAATAACTCGTCGCTTATAGGGTCCATATAATAGCTGATCCCGAGGAGTTCTTTTGGCTCTCATATATCCTCTTTTAATCATTTTTTTGCTATAGCCTGTTAAATATTAATTATTCTTATTTTTATTCTGTACCGAGCACATGGTTTCTTGCTGACACTATCTAAAGCTATTTTTGTGTATGTAGCTCAGAGTATAAGTTAACTCCATATACAGAGGACATGTGATCTGTAGAAATCATATAAATAACGTCTCTAAGGAGGGTGGGGGGCTTTTGTCACGTGGGACGGTCACCTCCCTTCCTTCACCATCATTCTCCATGGACATGAGACAAGACACGAGGAACAACAGCTGTTAGCTACTCCATGCTATCATGACTTCAGACTTCACACAGACAGATGACTTTTACCATTCAGGATCTTGGAAAGATGAGTAACAAGAAAAGCGCTGATATTTACACATGGACACTCTGTAATTGTTTCATCTACCTTTTATGTTTTTGCTGCGATGGTGGATAACTCAATAAACCACTATACTTTCGTCAGAATATCATGACATTTTTCTTTTAAGAATAACACACCTGGTTAAGTCTTGATTAGATATTTTTGCGCAATAACGATTTTTAACATTTTGCCTAGCCAGCCAGTTTTGATTTTTTGTGCTATTTTTGCGTGAATTTCCTTCTTCTTGCACACGGGGGAAGACAGAAGAGTTCCGCTAGATTGTGCAAGTATTCAGGAATTCCACTTCAAGTCACAAAGATCTCACAAGAACCTACGAATTACGAAGACTTTAACAGGTGTCAGACGGATTGACAGCAAGCACTGGTAGTGCTGAAGATAGATGTGCTAAAAATAGCCGTGCTGAAGTCCGGAGCCCAGCGTTGTACAGCAAAGGAACTACAAGCTGAGATTTCAAGGTAAGACAAATGGATTTGATTAATTCATATGCTAAATCAAGTCAGATAGAATTTGTAAGTTTGTACGGATCTAGCTTAGAAATATTTTGGTCTAATTTATTTTCAGAATGCAGAACCGCGAATTTGAAATTGGATTCTAAGCTAATGTCTAGGAAAAAAGGAAAAGAGCAACTTAAAAATATTTTACATATGGTTTATGTATTTAACGAGTTTGTTACAGAGAAGTCCAAAAAAGACAGTGTAGAAAGAATTTCTAAGGAAATGGAAATTAATGATGTTCCCAAGATTGACTGTAATGGGAAGAGTGAGGAAGATGTGACACACGTGTGTGTGGCTGCCCAAGGTGACATTGATGTGTCACAAGATGAAAAACAAGATGGAGGAAGCGTAGGAGAAACTGACAAAGATGATCTACGAGGGACAGATGTACCATTGCCCTTAAAAATAGACGACTTAGAGGCCCAACAGCTCCAACCTAAATCTAGGAAAATCCTGCTAAAATTATGCAAAATCATTCCTGCATATGATGACAAAATCCATGTGTGCAGAAATTCAGAGATATTTGAAAGTTTTGCTGATAAGTTTGATTTGACTAATTAGGAGAAAAATAATTTGTTTAAAATTTGGCTGCCAGTAACTTTTATGAGAAGATATTCATTAGAAATGCAGAATGAGGAGTATGAAAATATGACTGATGTAGAAAGATTAAGAATTTTGATTTTCTGTGGATTAAAAGAAAATTATCCAGATCTTGATATTCTTCTAAAATTGAAGATTGGCCAGAAAGAATGTACTTTTACATTCATGTCCATTTTTGAAAGGATTTATAAATTGGTCTGTACGAATTTGAATCAACAATCCATGATAAATTGTTTTGTAAACAAGTTTAAATTCTTAAATCCTGTATCTCGTATAATTGCTTCACAGAAAAATTCCTTATACGAATGAGCAAAATCCCTAGATTTTTCTAGAAAACACGAGAATCTTGAAAGGAAAGCAAATCACACTAAGTTTTTGAAACCAGGCAGAATTCAATCTTATCAAAAGCCAAAATCAAAATCTCCAAAACTGATCCAAAATCACATCTATGAAGTACGAAGAAAATTACATATTTGCTACAAACCCTATGAAAAGATTCAGGAGTCTATTAAAGAAATTTCTCTGAAAGATTTAAAATCTGAAGGCTCAAATCTGTCTGTAAAGATGGCGGAGACTGACAGACGGAAGCAGGTGAGTATCCCAGGGGGAGCTCAGCTGAACACTCCATTATCACAGCAGCTCTTCAAAGAGTCCATAGGGTTAAAACTGACCTTACTAAATAAAGCATTTACCGTATATACTCGAGTATAAGCCGACCCGAGTATAAGCCGACCCCCCTAATTTTGCCACAAAAAACTGGGAAAACTTATTGACTCGAGTATAAGCCTAGGGTGGAAATGCAGCAACTACCGGTGAATTTCAAAAATAAAAATAGATCATTATTTCCCCATAGCTGTGCCATATAGTGCTCTACACCATTCATATTTCCCCATAGCTGTGCCCCATATAGTGCTCTGCACCGTTCACTGTGCCCCCTAGCTGTGCCATATACAGTGCTCTGCACCGTTCACTGTGCCCCATAGCTGTGCCATATACAGTGCTCTGCACCGTTCACTGTGCCCCATAGCTGTGCCATATACGGTGCTCTGCACCGTTCATTGTGCCCCCTAGCTGTGCCATATACGGTGCTCTGCACCGTTCACTGTGCCCCCTAGCTGTGCCTTATACGGTGCTCCGCACCGTTCATTGTGCCCCCTAGCTGTGCCTTATACGGTGCTCTGCACCGTTCACTGTGCCCCCTAGCTGTGCCTTATACGGTGCTCCGCACCGTTCACTGTGCCCCCTAGCTGTGCCATATAGTGCTCTGCACCGTTCATTGTGCCCCCTAGCTGTGCCTTATACGGTGCTCTGCACCATTCATTGTGCCCCCTAGCTGTGCCTTATACGGTGCTCTGCACCGTTCATTGTGCCCCCTAGCTGTGCCTTATACGGTGCTCTGCACCGTTCACTGTGCCCCCTAGCTGTGCCTTATACGGTGCTCTGCACCGTTCATTGTGCCCCCTAGCTGTGCCTTATACGGTGCTCTGCACCGTTCACTGTGCCCCATAGATGCTCCACATTAATCTGTGCTGCCGCTGCTACTGCTGCAATAAAAAAAAAAAACCACATACTCACCTCCCTTGATTGCAGCTCCCGGCGTCTCGTTCCGGCGCCTCCATCTTCCCGGCGTCTCTGCTCTGACTGATCAGGCAGAGGGCGCCGCGCACACTATATGCGTCATCGCGCCCTCTGCCTGATCAGTCAGAGAGCGCAGACGCCGGGAAGATGGAGGTGCCGGCCGGGAAGATGGATCGGCGCCCGGCGGCTGGAACGAGGACAGGTGAATATAACATACTCACCTAGTCCTGGTGATCCTCGCGCTGTCCCCTCCTGTCTTCGGCGCTGCAGCTTCTTTCTCTATCAGCGGTCACCGGCACCGCTGATTAGAGAAATGAATAAGCGGCTCCACCCCTATGGGAGGTGGAGCCGCTTATTCATTTCTGTAATGAGCGGTCCCACGTGACCGCTGAAGAGAGGAAGAAGCTGCAGCGCCGAAGCCCGTGGGACGGCAGGGACAGCGCGAGGATCGCTGGGACTAGGTAAGTATACCCCAGCGCCCTCAGCCCCTCACCTGCCGACCCCACCGCTACCGTGACTCGAGTATAAGCCGAGGGGGGCACTTTCAGCCCTAAAATTTGGGCTGAAAATCTCGGCTTATACTCGAGTATATACGGTAGCTACATTTTGGGATAGGAATTGGCTAAAAATGTAATTATATTATATGATGTTATACAATGTATTATTTATTAATGTAATTATTTTATTCAATATAATTCTGCAGTTACATATATTAATATAATATACAGTAAATACTGTAGCATATTTGTATAAGTAGAGATTATATTAACTGCATTTTTATATATATAGTGAAATAATTAAAATTTACTCCAGTAAAAAATATTTAGAATTACAATTAAATACATTTATTAAATATATACATATGTATAAGATATCTAAATTATTTTGTTTTGAAATAAATATGAAATTAACCTTTATCTTTCATTTTCCCTTAGAATTTTACTTTCAAAGCGAGGATTGAACAAAAAACACCTGTTTCATGAATTTATGTCTTATTCACACAGGAAGTTATATTAACTGCATGATTTTTATATATTTAACACTTAAAAATAAATAATATATCTAAAAACCTAAAAAAATGTGTGTACTACATGTTTTTCTGTAACATTATGTTTTTTCCACTGCATGATGCATGACGTGACAGCTGTGAGTTAAGGGATATCATATAGCCTTGTTTTTTAACTTTAGGAATTTTCCTCAGCTTTACATGCAAATGGATTCCTGTACCGAAATAGCGTTGGAACATTCAACTCAAGTTTCTTATGGAGGAGTCCTTTCTATAGGTTAAAACATAGTGTTAGGTAATATTTGGGGAATATTCAAAGGAATATTAGAATACTAAATTTAATAGATTACAATGCGCATTGATTGATAATTAGGATACAATATTTTGGGTTAATATATGTGTATTTTTTTGTATGTGAAATATACATTGTGAACGTCTATATGTGTGTCACATGTGACAGATGACAGAAGTGTATGGGCAGCTGCTAAGGGTGAAGGTAATGTAAGAGTGACCAGAGCGTGGAATGTGGAATGTGTATGCACAGTTTGACTGAGGCCTCATGATTTATGGTATGTTTGAAAGAAAAAAAAACCACCTTGTGTTAATGAGGAAATAGCATTCAGTTAAATTATTAGAATATTAAGATATATTTAAATATTATTATTCAACATATATTTCTTGAGTGATTATTATTTAATAAGTGCAATCACATCAATATGGTTTATGAAGAAACTACATTTAGAATAATTTTTCCAAATTATAATTTTATGATATTCAGTGTTTTTTATGGTTACATAGATGAGTACACATCTTCAAACAAATATATGGCACAAGTTGATATGACAGTTATAAAAAGAATTATTTTTCACTTGGGTTTTTACAAATTAATTTTTTCATAAAATAGTATTTTTTGATATTAAGGGGGAAATGTGTTTTTGATCCTGATCACATCATCACATTTCATCAATACCTCTTCTTCACACATTTTAATAAAGAAGAAATATTAATAAGGTATTATTGGGTACAATAACAATAAATATTATAAATATCATTTTTTTTCTCTTATGAAGGGTATTATATGCAAAGTTGCATAATTTCAATATTTTGGTGATCCAAGGTTATGACAACATCTACATGGGGAAAATATTAAGGGAATGTGTTACTGAGACATAATCTCAGCATTTGTCATCAACATAGCCTCTTCGGGAGAATCTTTCTATTAAGTCCATTGATTTTCTCAAAATTTTGTTCATTTGAGCAGATTCTTTTTGCTCTCAGAAATTGTCCAATAGGAATTCCTCGTATCGTTGTTTTGGGATGCGATGAGTCAGCCATCAGAAGTGAATTGGTTGCAGTCGGTTTTCTGTATATATCAGTCTGAATCCTACCACTACTGTCAGTGTCAATCTTGATATCCAAAAAATCGATATGCCTGCCAGAGACAAAGGTAAGTTTGATATTTAAGTTGTTGTTGTTCAATTTGAACATCAAACAGCGTAGACCCTCATCATCGCCCTCCCAAAAAAATAAAATATCATCGATATACCTCATCCAGTTGTGAACACCGTTCATTTCCTGGATGAGGCCATCTTGAAAGATCCCCCTTTCCCATGCCCCCAAAAAAAGGTTGGCATAGGCTGGGTCACATGAAGCCCCCATGGCTGTACCTTGCTTTTGAACAAAAATTTGAAAATTAAAAACAAAAGCATTATGATGCAGCACAAAATCCAACAAGGTAAGGATAAATGCGGCCAGGGGTCCATCCAAATTGCTCGCCTGGAGAAAAAATTTCACCGCTTCCAGGCCATCACGATGTTAAATAGAGGTATATAGGGACTCCACGTTGGCTGTGACCATAACCATATTATCCTCCAAGGACAACTGGTCTAGTCGTTGTAAAGCCGACGTGGTGTCCCTATTATACGATGGTAGGGCGACTACTATTGGTCTTAAAAAATAATCCACCACATCTGAGATGAGTTCGCATAAGCCCCCATTACCTGCCACAATCGGGCGTCCGGGGGGGTCTTCCGGGTTTTTATGGAGTTTCGGTATTAAATAAAACGTCGGTAGTTTGGGCTTAAATTTCTTGATGTTATCCAAAAAGGCTTTAGATATGATGTTCTGATCAAATGCCTGTTCCATAATCTCTATTAACTCCGCCTGAAAGGAAGACAAGGGGTTATAACACAACTTACGGTAGCAATTTTTATCCTCTAGTAATTTGCTGGCCTGTTTTTCGTACAATTCCTTTGGCCATACTACTAGATTGCCCCCTTTGTCCGCTGGCTTATAGATAACATCATCCCATGTCTTCAACTCCTCTATTGCATCCCTTTCCAACCTAGTAAGGTTGGAACTCCCTTTTCCTGAGTTTGCCAGAGACTTAATATCTGCCGTGACCAGTTTAGTAAAAATGTCGATAGCGGGACATAGTCCCAAAGGAGGAAATTTCATAGACTTACATCCCAGATGTAGGGGTATTGCACTAACCTCTGATGTTGTGCCCAGATTTTCTTCTTCCAACAACAGTAGTGCCTCTAGGGCTTCCTGTTCATCCTTAGTGATTTGTTGTTCCAATGTCACATTCTTAGCATGTAGTTTTTTTAAAATAAGCTTTCTGGCAAACAAATGAGTGTCCTTTATACACGTGAATGTGTCTATAGGGCGAGATGGAGAGAATGTCAGACCTTTTTCTAGAATATTCAGTTGTATTGTTGATAATTTGTGTTGGGATAAATTTACTACCTGAAAACGATCTTTTGTCCTCTTCCCTTTTTGATGTTTATTAAACATATCCGGTAATCTCCTTTTTTGGCTACCACTCCGTAATTGAAAATCCCGCATGGGTTCACTTTCACTTGCAGACGTATTACTATCAATATCAGATGTGCTGGGTGTGATGGATTCATCACGCTTCCTCATCACCGATTGTATCTTTTTCCTAGGGTTTTGCCATCTATAGATCTTATTAGATTCATAATCTGTAATATCCCTCTGAAATTTCTTCAGCTTCTCCTTGCTCACATTATCCTCCCATTTAGTAATATCACTATCCAAATCTTTTGACCATCTTTCAAATTGTTCTTTTGACATATCCTTCTGAAGTGTTTTTTGCAATTCTTCCAATTTATTATCCACCTCTTCCAGTGATACTGTATTGTGGTCTATTAAAATTTGGATAAATTCCAGGGAGCATACCGAGGCTGCTGTCATCCATCTTTTAATAAACTCTGGTTCTCCTAGATCATATATAGGGAATAGTTGAATCCTTAATCCTCGTGGAATAATCTTTTTACTATAATAATTCTCTAGTGTAGTTTTATTCCACCATAATTTTATTTTTCTTTGCAAAGCATTTCTGTATTGGAATATTCCATCTTTAATTTCATGTGGGGCATCTTGCGAAACGACTGGAACACTCTGTTTAAATATGTCAACTGCCTTCGACCGCCAGGCAGATTCCCTGGCTTTTAAATCCATAGTATCGGACCAACTGTTGATACAACAGTATACGTTACATAAACTACCTCAATAGTCCACTAATCCAATTATTTATGGCACTTCCAACAATAATCCTAACGAAAGCGGACTTATATCAAAAACTGCCGCAAGAAGAGATCCATATGCATATATAAAACCAAAGTTTACTTTATTAATACAAACTATAATAAAAATATACACAGACAGATGAAACATATATAAACAAAAGAGTGTCTACAGGAATAGAATCAGTGGAGCTCAGACCAATATACCCATATATTAGTAGTTCTCAGTAATCATATATCACTCTATCAGTCTTTATCATGACGACATGTGGTGGATCTACTATTCATAGTCCCAAAGGCAACAAGTCACCTATTAAGAATAAATCCTATCTGTCCACCATACATATCAATCTACTGATATCAGGAAACCATAGATACGTAAGTAAACCTTATTACTCTAGAGTGTTTACAGGCTAGCCGTCCTGCACTAACATCATCTGCTATAATACAGTATAATATAACAAGGTGCTCACCTACATACCGAAAGTATTCCCAAGGAGACAGAGACCAACAGGTAGGAGCCCACTGAACCCTCCAGGTGCGCCCCGACGCGCGTTTCGCCCGCAAGCTTCTTCCGGGGGCGTAACCCAGTGAGAGAGAAGACGGCCTCTTATATCTGGCATCACCAATGGAGTAGCGGTACATCATAGGGGGCGGGTCAATTGTGCGTGTCCGTCAGGTGTCTTGGCGCATAGCGTTCCAATCCCATTCCTGTGCCAAAAGGCGCTACTGAGACTGCGCTCACTGGAACGCTGCGTGAACCGCAAGCGTAGCCAGAACAGAGCGCATCTAAGTGCGCCGGGACTTGGGATTTACCGCGCATGCGCACTACCCGGCGGACACAGAAAGACCATCTCACACATGGACGGCGCAACAGAGTTAAGGAAAATGACTCCATGTGGACCATAACTGTTATACCTAGTATCCCAAATGAGGAACTGTGCCCAAATATAACTAAATAAGAAGTTAATGGTGACTATTAATGAAATAGACATTAATAATAAATAATTAATTAGCAGTGATCTATATAATGCCTAAAGTGATCTAGGCATATATTCTAAATAGGATAGATATATTCAATAAATAAACAATGGACATAAATAAAAAGTGCAAGGTGTCATTTATTAAAATAATCATTACTGTGATATACATCATCATTACTGTGATATAAATAAATAAATAATTAGTAGTGATAACGGTGAACTTATTTTTGATACCCCAATAGAGGCGTCAAAGAAGTGATTATATAAGTACAGAACTAATGATTCCTAATATAATATATATATACCAAAGTGCATGTGCATTATTTAAAAGTGCCTTCAGTCATATATTCTTTCTCATTTCATTTTACTTATTATTAGAGTGACAAGGTGCTCTCATTCAAAAATTATTGTCGCTCGTTCATTCCTAAAACCAAGTACATATACTGCACTAGAATATCTATACGCCATTCTATAATACACTAAATACCTAGTAATACCCCACAAAGGAAATATTACCCCCTCATACTATCCATCTATCACAGTAAGTCCACTAATGGGCCCCAAAATTCCCCAAAATGGTCTCTATTATAACTATTCAAATTCCCCATATAAATAATGGAAAAAATTGAGGCAAAAAAACAAAATAGCGTATCATTAAAATATAATAATTTATTTGGCATACAAGCATTAACATACCAAGGGAATATCACAACAATGCTTGAGGGTAGTACAAAAACCATGAATTAAGTACAAATGAGCATCTAAAGTACCGTAATAGTCAATCTGATAACACCTAGTTAACTACACGTATCATACCAACAACACTTCATAGAAACTGCTCTTTGTCTGGATCCTAGTTGTATTAAATAAAGTGGCCACAGTGCTTAGTGCAAATAGGTGCATGTAAAGGCTTGTGCCCGTTTGTATATTAAAACATGCTACTTACATGAAGTCTTTAAGCTGGTATGTACGCCCTCAAGTACCCCGACAGCGCCGTTTCGCATAATAGCTTCCTCAACAGGGGGCATGAGAGGTGGTGAGTTCTCCTTCAATAGAAGACTTCAGAGGCTGGACAGACATCTGTCTGAGATGGTTTAGTGAATCCTGCATTGAGCGCAGTGTTGGACACAATGACCCCGAAGGTCCCTTCCATCTCTAACATTCTAGGATTCTATGGAGTGGAAAAATAGCCTCAAGGTTTGTGCTTATAACTGATTATTATTATTATTATTCATTATTATAGCGCCAATTATTCCATGACACATTACATGTGAAAAAGGGGCATACATAGACAAGTACAATCACTGATCCAAATTAGAGGGTCCTATCTCCAGATTATCCCCAATGCGTTTCCTTGATTTCTCAGGGGAGTTGCTGGTGACTGCAGTGGTTCCTCTTGCCACTATTGTAATACCATTACTGCAAACCACGGTTAAATAGGTCCTTTATACTGCCAGGTTTTTACAAGCTAAAGGCCGGAGTCACACTACCGTTGAATATGGACAAGTGCTATGCGATAAAAAAATCACATAGCACTCGGACCAGTATTCATCCATGGGGCAGCTCACATCGCCATATTTTTTCTCTGCCGTATTATACATGCGAGTGAAATCGTAGCATGCTGCGCTTGTCACCGACACTCGGCAGAGTCTCAGCTCACTTTCACCCATATAAACCTATATAAGAGTGAGACAACGCACATCACTCATATCTTCTGAGTGCTGTGCGATACACGATATAAACTAAAGCGTAATTTTTTTTTTTTTTCAGGAAAAGGTTACACTGGCTGTTTGCAATTATGTTCGCTTTATAGCATTCTGCACACATAACAAACATGCTTTAGATTTCTATTACTATAACATGAAATCTACCGTAATTACCGTATATACTCGAGTATAAGCCGACCCCCCTAATTTTGCCACAAAAAACTGGGAAAACTTATTGACTATAAGCCTAGGGTGGAAAATGCAGCAGCTACCAATGAATTTCAAAAACAAAAATAGATGCTCCATACCATTCATTATGGCCCCATAGCTGTGCCATATAGTGCTCTGCACCGTTCATTATTGCCCCATAGCTGTGCCATATAGTGCTCTGCACCGTTCATTCTTGCCCCATAGCTCTGCCATATAGTGCTCTGCTCCGTTCATTCTTGTCCCATAGCTGTGCCATATAGTGCCCTGCACCATTCATTCTTGCCCCATAGCTGTGCCATATAGTGCTCTGCACCGTTCATTCTTGCCCCATAGCTGTGCCATATAGTGCCCTGCACCGTTCATTCTTGCCCCATATCTGCGCTATATAGTGCTCTGCACCGTTCATTCTTGCCCCATAGCTGTGCCATATAGTGCTCTGCACCGTTCATTATTGCCCCATATCTGCCATATAGTGCTCTGCACCGTTCATTCTTGCCCCATATCTGTGCCATATAGTGCTCTGCACTGTTCATTCTTGCCCCATAGCTCTGCCATGTAGTGCTCTGCACCGTTCATTTTTGCCCCATAGATGCTCCATATAGTGCTCTGCACCGTTCATTTTTGCCCCATAGATGCTCCATATAGTGCCCTGCACCGTTCATTATTGCCCCATAGCTGTGCCATATAGTGCTCTGCACCGTTCATTCTTGCCCCATATGTGTGCCATATAGTGCTCTGCACCGTTCATTCTTGCCCCATAGCTGTGCCATATAGTGCTCTGCACCGTTCATTCTTGCCCCATAGCTGTGCCATATAGTGCTCTACACCGTTCATTCTTGCCCCATAGCTCTGCCATATAGTGCTCTACACCGTTCATTCTTGCCCCATAGCTCTGCCATATAGTGCTCTGCACCGTTCATTCTTGCCCCATAGCTCTGCCATATAGTGCTCTACACCGTTCATTATTGCCCCATATCTGTGCCATATAGTGCTCTGCACCGTTCATTCTTGCCCCATAGCTCTGCCATATAGTGCTCCGCACCGTTCATTATTGCCCCATATCTGTGCCATATAGTGCTCTGCACCGTTCATTATTTCCCCATATATGTTCCTTATAAAGCTGTGCACCATTCATTCTTGCCCCATATATGCTCCTTATAAAGCTGTGCACCGTTCATTCTTGCCCCATATATGCTCCTTATAAAGCTGTGCACCGTTCATTCTTGCCCCATATATGCTCCTTATAAAGCTGTGCACCGTTCATTTTTGCCCCATAGATGCTCCTTATAAAGCTCTGCCATTGCTGCTGCTGCTGCTGCAATAATAAAAAAAAAAAAAAAAAAAGCCATACTCACCTCTCTTGATTGCAGCTCCCGGCGTCTCGTTCCGGCGTCCGTTCCCGGCGTCTCTCCGCACTGACTGATCAGGCAGAGGGCGCCGCGCACACTATATGCATCATCGCGCCCTCTGACCTGCACAGTCTGAGCGCAGAGACGCCGGGAAGATGGAGCGACGCCCAGCGTGTGGAACGCGGACAGGTGAATATAAAATACCTAGTCCTGGCGCTCCTGACGCTGCCCCTGCCTGTCACACTTCTCCGGGTGCCGCAGCTCTTCCTGTCAGCGGTCACTGGCACCGCTCAGAGGAATGAATATGTGGCTCCACCCCTATGGGAGTGGAGTCCATATTCATAAGTTTAATGAGCGCTCCCACGTGACCGCTGACAGGAAGAGCTGCGGCACCCGGAGACAGTGTGACAGGCAGGGGCAGCGTCAGGAGCGCCGGGACTAGGTGAGTATGCCTCAGCGCCCTCTCCCCCTCACCCGCCGACCCTGCCGCCCACCGTGACTCGAGTATAAGCCGAGAGGGGCACTTTCAGCTCAAAAATTTGGGCTGAAAATCTCGGCTTATACTCGAGTATATACAGTAAATATAACTTTGTGTTAGCATATTTTTTAAAACCGGAAATGAAAAATAATGAAAACTTCAGTTTTTCTTTTTTGCAGATTCATGCATTTTTACATTGAACACAATAATAAGACACATGTCCTTTACATAGATATCTTGCACACCCAGCACATGTCAGATTTGTTTTATTGTCAAAAGAAGATGGACAGAAGCTACATCTCATCCTTTTTTGGCTGGTAGCTGTGCTGGTGGAGGCCGTGGAGTCTTACTTGAGCATACTGCTGGACACTTTTCACAATGGCTGCTGCTCCTTCACTTCTGGGGTTTACTTTTCTGGCTGCGATGTACGGCCTAACTAGGGGTTTTCCTAATTCTTCAATAAAAATTCTTCTTTTTCTTCTTTTATTTCCGTTCCAATTGGGGTCAGTTTCTCTCCATAAAACAAATGCGTTGTATGCCGAAACATCCAGAATGTTGTAAAATATTATCATTGGCCAACGATTAGTTTTGCGTTTGCATGTATATGATGATATTGCTAGATCTAGTGTATCAAATGCTTCTGTGGCATTATAATCTAATATCCTGTCCGGCTTTCTGTCTTCTCGATTACTTATTGCATTGTCATGGTGCATTGTGCTCATTAGAATTGCATGTTTATATTTTGGGGGAACATAAGACACAACTGTTGTATCTCCAGTAAAGTAAAAAGTTGAACTATACACATCTCTTTTACTAAGGATACCTTGCGGCAGTTCTGGCTTGTTTTTCCTTATAGTACCCAGCATGGTAAGTTGTCTTTTTCACAATATCTGTCCCAGTTAGTAGGATGTGAAAACGTTGTCACATGTGACATTTTGTCCTTTTAGTCCATGAGTTAAATCGAGAACAACTCGCATACCCTCATTTATTTCAGCTCTTTCTCCAGGGTTTCTTCCTGTGTACACTTGAGCGCTTACAACGTATGAACTTTTTGCTGTCACAAAGTGTCCATATCTTGATGCCATACTTTGCTGGCTTATCGGTATGTATTGTCTGAACAGAATTGGAAGAGAAATGACTGGATGAGTACTTGCTCACTGATAAGAACAGTGAAACCTCCACCCTTTTGAATAATGAGATGAAGTACACAGGAAAACAAACACATTTTGCAGTCAGAAATAATTAGTGACCTGTTGAACAGTATAAAATGTTATCGGGTCATATTGAGCTGAACAGTACAAGTGTAACAATCGGCATGTAGCAAAAAGTAAACAAAGAAACATAGAAAGAACCCCTCAAATGAAAAAAAGTCAATTAATCACAAGTTTCAGATCTGCGTACTACATAATCTGCAGGGTCTCAAATTTCATTTCGGGTGATATGAACCCGAACAGAACAGCAGGGTTAAATAAAAACACTGGAAAAACAATATGAAGGAAGTCTGTGGTAGGGTTCACATGTCTGTGTTTGTAATGAACAGCACATAGATAGCATCTGTGTGATGTCTGTTCACATCAAAGACCCAATCAAACTAAATGCTGACAATTGTCCACAGGTTTTTGGGTTTTTTTACAGTGAAAATAGCTGTAGATTGTAATGCGTCATTGTGCTATTGGTGTAAAAAAATATGACATGTACAGTACAGACCAAAAGTTTGGACACACCTTCTCATTTAAAGATGTTTCTGTATTTTCATGACTATGAAAATTGTACATTCACACTGAAGGCATCAAAACTATGAAATTAACACATGTGGAATGATATACTTAACAAAGTGTGAAACAACTGAAATTATGTCTTATATTCTAGGTTATTCAAAGTAGCCACCTTTTGCTTTGATGACTGCTTTGCACACTCTTGGCATTCTCTTGATGAACTTCAAGAGGTAGTCACCGGGAATGGTTTTCACTTCACAGGTGTGCCCTGTCTGGTTTAATAAGTAGGATTTCTTGCATTATAAATGGTTTTGGGACCATCAGATGTGTTGTGTAGAAGTCTGGTGGATACACAGCTGATAGTCCTACTGAATAGACTGTTAGAATTTGTATTATGGCAAGAAAAAAGCAGCTAAGTTAAGAAAAAACGAGTGGTCATCATTACTTTATGAAATGAAGGTCAGTCAGTCTGAAAATTTGGGAAAACTTTGAAAGTGTCCCCAAGTGCAGTGACAAAAACCAAGCGCTGCAAAGAAACTGGCTCACATGGGGACCGCCCCAGGAAAGGAAGACCAAGAGTAACCTCTGCTTCTGAGGATAAGTTTATCCGAATCACCAGCCTCAGATATCGCAGGTTAACAGCAGCTCAGATTAGAGACCAGATCAATGCCACACAGAGTTCTAGCAGCAGACACATTTCTACAACAACTGTTAAGAGGAGACTTTGTGCAGCAGGTCTTCATGGTTAAATAGCTGCTAGGAAACCACTGCTATGGACAGGCAACAAGCAGAAGAGACTTGTTTGGCCTAAAGAACACACAAGAAAAGGACATTAGACCAGTGGAAATCTGTACTTTGGTCTGATGAGTCCAAATTTGAGATCTTAGGTTCCAACCACCGTGACTTTGTGCGACGCAGAAAAGGTGAATGGATGGACTCTACATGCCTGGTTCCCACCGTGAAGCATGGAGGAGGAGTGATGGTGTGGGGGTGCTTTGCTGGTGACACTGTTGGGGATTTATTCCAAATTAAAGGCATACTGAACTAGCATGGCTACCACAGCATCTTGCAGCGGCATGCTATTCCATCCGGTTTGTGTTTAGTTGGACGATCATTTATTTTTCAACAGGACAATGACCCCAAACATACCTCCAGGCTGTGTAAGGGCTATTTGACCAAGAAGGAGAGTGATAGGGTGCTATGCCAGATGACCTGGCCTCCACAGTCACCAGACCTGAACCCAATCGAGATGGTTTGGGGTGAGATGGACCGCAGAGTGAAGGCAAAAGGGCCAACAAGTGCTAAGCATCTCTGGGAACTCCTTCAAGATTGTTGGAAGACCATTTCCGGTAACTACCTCTTGAAGCTCATCAAGAGAATGCCAAGAGTGTGCCAAACAGTCATCAAAGCAAAATGTGGCTACTTTGAAGAACCTAGAATATAAGACATAATTTCAGTTGTTTTACAATTTTTTGTTAAGTATATAATTCCACATGTGTTAATTCATAGTTTTGATGCCTTCAGTGTGAATGTACAATTTTCATAGTCATGAAAATACAGAAAAATCTTCAAATGAGAAGGTGTGTCCAAACTTTTGGTCTGTGCTGTATGAGAAAAAACAACATCTGAATTAGAGCTTATACTAGCCTATCCCTTAAAAAGCACTTATCTCCAGAAGATAACCCTGTTTTTTTTCCAGATGAATTTTCTATTGTTAGCTTCCATCCCCGCATCACATGTCCAAAATAATAAGCATGGATATTACTCACCCTCCCCATGCCCAGCACCAGCTCTGTGCCGCCAATTTCTGTGTATTGGCTGCAGCAGAGGTGTCACAACTACAGTACACATCACCACTGCTATTATTGAGCTCCCGAGCTCGTGCATCTCCTCCATAATCTATGTCCAACTAACCACAAAACTATGTTAAAGGGAACCTGTCACCCCGAAAATCGCGGGTGAGGTAATCCCACCGGCATCAGGGGCTTATCTGCAGCATTCTGTAATGCTGTAGATAAGCCCCCGATGTTACCTGAAAAAGGAGAAAAAGACGTTAGATTATACTCACCCTGGGGCGGTCCCGCTGCTGGTCAGGTCGGATGGGCGTCTACGGTCCGCTCCGGCGCCTCCTATCTTCTTTCCATGACGTCCTCTTCTGATCTTCAGCCACGGCTCCGGCGCAGGCGTACTTTGCTCTGCCCAGTTGAGGGCAGACAAAGTACTGCAGTGCGCAGGCGCCGGGCCTCTGACCTTTCCGGCGCCTGCGCACTGCAGTACTATCCTCTGCCATCAAGAGGGCAGAGCAAAGTACGCCTGCGCCGGAGCCGTGGCTGAAGATCAGAAGAGGACGTCATGGAAAGAAGATAGGAGGCGCCGGAGCGGACCGGAGACGCCCATCCGACCTGACCAGCAGCGGGACCGCCCCTGTGTAAGTATAATCTAACGTCTTTTTCTCCTTTTTCAGGTAACATCGGGGGCTTATCTACAGCATTACAGAATGCTGCAGATAAGCCCCTGATGCCAGTGGGATTACCTCACCCGCGATTTTCGGGGTGACAGGTTCCCTTTAATACTTAAACTTTATGGTGAACAACCAAAAATCTGAAGATTACACACCGTCTCTTTACTGGAGGATATGTGAGGCTTCTTTACATTGTCATGTTGAAAAATGGCTCCTGGGATACTTTGAAGAAATGGTGGTATCATTCATTCCATTGCCAAATTAATGTAACGCTGAACTATTATAGCACCACAACTTGGAGTGGGGTGGTCCCCATATGAGATAAAAGGTGGACATAACCTGACTAAGGCTACTGTCACACATCAGGTTTTTGCTGTCAGACTCAATCTGGCGTATTTTGTAAAAAAAACGGATCCGTCGCAGATTGTGAAAAACTGATGGGACAGATCCATTTTGTTGCTGGATCCGACTAGCTGATCTGGCTAATTGGATCTAAGGGTGTGGGGGAGGAGAGAGAGAGACCAAAACGGAAAACGTGAAAAAAATCGGAGCATGCTCGGTTTTAAAAAAACTGAATCCGTCCCCGGATTCCGTCAGTTCACGAATCCGGCGCCATATACTTCCATTATAGCAAAAGCCAGATCCGTCGCTGTCCATTTTTTCGACGGACACAAAAAACATTCCTCTGTGCGTTCTCTCCGGCCGCCGGACAGACAATTTTTGACGGATCCGGCGAACGACAGACAAAACGTGAGGCCATCCATCGCAATACAAGTCTATGAGAAAAAAACGCATCCGGTGGCAACTTTTGCCTCATACGTTTTTTTTCAAAATTCGCCGGATTGTGCCTGATGGCAAAAAACTGATGTGTGAAAGAAGCCTAAGTTGTAAACCATGTTTATGAATGTTTCGTTCCTGATGTCAGGGAAATTATTAACCCTTTGTGTAAGGGGCAGGCTTTGCGTTGACAGAATGACTAGTAATAAACTAAGCGATGTAATGGGGAATAAGTGGCCATGATCCAGTAGAAAAATATACAATGAAATATGTAATGAATATATAATGAATATGTGCATTGTATTGTATGGGGAAGAAAGGGAGAAGAAAATAGGGGGGGAAGGGAAGAGGAGGAAGGGGGGGAGCAATGCTGTACCATGTATGCTGATTGTAGTGAACAGACTTAGAATACTATATTTTTCTACCAAGACTGTATAGAAAAGAAGCAGAAAGTTAGTGTATGGACAGGTCACCACTGGCACTGTGAAAAGGACAAACAGGACAAACAGTATTATAGGAAACTTATAAAAAAAAAGGAGATTACATATCAGCAAAGGAATAAAACGAGATACTGAGAACTCCAGAACGAGAGGATCGTAATACAGTGTGTTAGTTGAACAATCTCACAAGAAGCTTGCATTATCGTAGTCCCTGTTAAGGCCTTTGGGCTCCAGGGTTTGCAGTGTATGGATCCAGTAGGCCTCCCTCTTTTTAAGCTTTTTGATACTATCATAACCCCTTCTTGGGGATTGTACCTGCTCCAGCACATGGAATCTTAGCTGGGGCAAGTTGTGGTTCATGCGATCAAAATTAAGTGTAATCGTGTCTTTTTTCACCTGATATTCGACTTATGTTATGAAATCACGAATACACTTGTGCTTTCTCCTATGTTTACAAGGCCACAAGGGCGCTTGATGGTGTATAGTACAAATGGAGATTCGCAGGTTAAAAAACCCTAATTGGTATACCCGTGCTAGTCTGGGGATGGAATATGGAGTGAGAAATGTCTGTTTTAGTGTCTTTTTGTTTCCACAGAAAAGTTTTTACAGGAATACATGATTCTGAGCCCATATCTGCTTGAACCAGTTTGTCCCTAAGGTTGGGGGGACATCTGAAGCACTGGAGGAAAGGTGCCTGAAACTCCTCCACGTTGGGGTAGCTGTTGCGTTAGATCGACTAGTGCTTCCTGATAGTCTTATGGATGCGATAGGACTAGGGGTGAAACGTGTGGTTGAATTCCATTCTCTTGGCCTTGGGTTTATGGGCCACTGGTCATATATCCTGTATTGCTGACAGCACTCACTTGGGGTATCCCCCGTCGCGGAACTTATTCCTCATCTCCCTTAATCTACCGTAACTTCTTTATTATGTTCCATACAACACTACTCTTTCCACCCACTTAAATTGAGATAAGGTGATTGATTTTTTAATAGCCATAGGATGGTAACTGGAAAAGTGTGATAGGCTGTTTCAATCAGTTTCTTTCGTGTATAAATCCATTGCTAGTCTCCCTGTTATGACCTGGTGGTTAGGAGCACCCGACCTGATAGTTAAACTCATACAGGACGAGCTCTGGGATGTGGGAGCTCTGCTGACCGCAAGCCCTAATCCTATCACACACACTAAAAATAGCCGTGGAGCGCTCCTGACGCTCCCTAGGCACCTCGTCACAGCCTCAGAGCTAGCTAGCCCTAGAGATAGAAAATAAAGCCTACCTTGCCTCAGAGAAATGTCCCAAAGGAATAGGCAGCCCCCCACATATAATGACTGTGAGAAAAGATGAAAGTCACAAACGCAGAAATGAAATAGGTTTCAGCAAAGAGAGGCCAGACTTACTAAATAGACAGAGGATAGGAAAGGAATCTTTGCGGTCAGCACAAAAACCTACAAAAGACCACGCAGAGTGTGCAAAAAAGACCTCCGCACCGACTCACGGTGCGGGGGGGGGGGCCACTCTGCATCCCAGAGCTTCCAGCTAGCAAGACAAAATCAGGATAACCAGCTGGACAAAGAAACAATGAGCAAAAATAACAATAGGGAACTTAGCTTCTGCAGGAGAAGACAGGTCACCAGGCAGATCTAGGAGCGAACTGAACCAATGCTAAAACATTGACAGCTGGCATGGAGTAACGATCTGAGTGGAGTTAAATAGAGACGCCAACCAAAGGATAAACCACGTCACCTGTGTAAGGAACCTCAGAAGCAGCAGCTTCACTCATAACCACCAGAGGGAGCCCATAGACAGAACTCGCCGAAGTACCATTCACGACCACAGGAGGGAGTTCGACAACAGAATTCACAACATCTCCCATCGTCATTCCTGCTGGCCAGGGTGTCGAAGAAAAAGATTTGTTTGTCATCATGGTGTATTGTGAATTGTAGCTTTGGCCATACGCTGTTGATGTATGTATGGAATGCCGTTAATAATTCTACTGGTCCGTCCCAAATGCAAGACATGTCTTGAATGAATTTGGGCCATAGGCGTGAATGTCTCTTGTACAGCTCATTGTTGTATACTGTATGTACTCCTCAAACATTGACATATAAGATATGGCATAGGGGGTGCAACATTAGACCCCATGGCAGTCCCTTTTATCTGAAGGTAGAATGTGGCTTGGAAAAGAAAAAAAACAGTTCAAGTATTTCTGAACAAAATCCCCTTGTGTTTTCAGTGCATTGTACCTCCATTAACTGCATATCCACCGCTCCAAGTCTTTTCTCATGCGTGATTGAGGTATATAGGCTATTTACGTCCCAGGACACTAGTGTGGCTGTGGGGGAAATAGGGCCAAATGTATTTATGAGCATTAGAAACGCATTGGTGTCTATTAAAAATAGTGTGTGTTCTTGAACAAGGGTGTCAATATATGTTCCAAGAGTATAGCCAGGGGGGACAAGATGGAGTCTGTAGATGCTACAATGGGCCTCCCTGGGGGCTTGTTGAGTCTTATATATCTTGGTGAGGATGTAATAAACGAGTGTTATGGGATTTTGTGTAATAAGATATTCTGCTGTCTTTTTTTATCTCTATCCGCAACTGCCCTGATTCTGGAAGCTATGAGGGGTGTGGGGTTCCTTGATAGGACTTTATAGACCTGTGTATTTTTGAGCTGATGGTGTATCTCTTCAACATAACCTCGATGGTCCATAATCACTATTGCACCCGCCTTCTCAGCTGGCTTGATCACCAGACTCTTGTCATTAGATAGTGTACTTATGGCATTCCTTTCTTCTGGAGATAGGTTGGAGGTACAGTGGACCAGACTCCAGTCCATCTCACGCTCAATATGGTGTATGTCCCTATCAAATGAATAATTGTCTCTACAGGGGGATTGTTTTGGGGGGGGCATATAGGTACTAGGGAATCTGAGCCCCAAATTATAGAGATTGATAGAGGTTTAGTCGCACTCCATCTCCCATCTACACTGCCGCAGCTAGCGCGTGCGCACATCACGGCACACGCTCACCATTACTCACTGTTGACATCACACATAGCTCCTCATCTTCTCCATAGGCAATGTAGCCACAACATCACATGAACCAGGATAATGCGGCCTTGCCTCATCCACTACAATCGGCTCTGACATAGCCCTGTGCCATTCATCTCAAGTCTCTCCCCCCAGACGGCAATCAGGTACTACATATGTACATGTTCTTGCCTTCTTTTAGATACTATATATTGTGCAGACAACATCATGCTTTTCTACACTGGTCCACTTTACATCAGACTAGTACTCTGCATTAGACTAGAAGGAAATTTTGCCTCATTCAATAAGGTTAATGCATAATCCCTGACTCATAAGGTGTATGCGTCACCTTTACTACACTTCAATGACCTCACCCTTGGTGTGGAACATCTAACTCTTACTACCTTTATGATCTGTATCACTACTAATTTGCTAACATACGGTTTCTTTTGGAAAAACCTCCATTGTCATACTCTTTTGGGACCTCGTTTCATGCATCTTCCCCCACCTCCTCTAGTTTTTACCTATTTTGGCTGTATATTAAATGTTATAATTTGAACTATAGAGGACCACAATTCCTCACAACATGTAATAAACGTTCTTGATGTATCATTTCTGTTAAGCCGTATTGTGCAAAATATTTTTTTTCAATTAACATACTGATTGTATTATTATTTTGGTTCATTTAACTGTTTGTTGTTTTGTATGATTTCACATAGTTCTAACAAAGGTCTAAACAGACAAAACGTTATACTGTGGATTGCCAATTAAATTTCAAACGTCTATAAACTTTCTGATTGCCAAGTTTATTGCTATTATTGATCTACGGGTTGGAACCCTACTTGGGCACATGATTCACTCACCAGAAGTGCCGTATAATTCCTTCTACATATGGTGTGTGGTGACATAGTGTGCTGTAAAAAGACGAGCTTGGTGTTACATTTATTTGGTTGAAGAACCAGTGGTACAACCATTTCTCCAAATTGTCTCAGGAAACGCTTTTCAAGTCAGGCCGCATTTTGCTGGTACTACTGTAAGCACCCTGCGTGGCTTAAAGCTGCTACCTTGGTCTACAGGGTCTCCCAACTTGTCTCTCATTGAGCACATTTGGGATTTCATTTGCTTCCAGCACCAGATCTGGTTGATTTGCGTGCCCGAGTGCTTTCAGTGTGGCTAAACATTCCTCAGACAACCATGAGGTCACGTGCACACGTTGAATATTTGTTGATTTTTTTTTTTTTTTACCTCAGCATCTGTAAGCCAAATCCAGGAGTGGGTGATAAATGTAGAAGTGTTTCTATTATACTTTTCCTCTGATTGTTCCTCTCCTGGTTTTGGCTTACAGATACTGAGGTAAAAAACTCCCCAAATACTCAACGTGTGCATGTGACCTTATAGGGGCCACCCCAGAATTAATTTTTTTTCTTTAAACTCACTGTAGTCTAATAAACCCTTTAAATGAACCCATTGTTGCCTTTAGATCTTCATTGGCGCATTGTGCACATTATTTTCTCAGTGTCCCATGACAGCACCACGGAGAGAGGGGATCCGCTCTTCAGGGACAGGGGAACCTACAGATAAAAGGGCGGTACCTCTCCCTCGCATCAGTTGGTTTCTGTCCCTGACGGGTGAACCTTCAGTATTGCAGTACCTGAAAGAAGAGCAGGAGTAGAAGATCCGAGGCCATCCAGTCCAGGTATTGGCAGCGGGGAGGCCCCTGCCACGACTGGTGCAGTGCCCGAGGCAAGGGCTACAGGGGTCCAGCAAGGTAACACGAGGACGGTGCCTGAGGACGAAGGTGAAGCAAGATGGCTGCCACTCCAGAAATAGAGCATTCCTTCCGGGTTCCCGGCGGGCAAACGCGCACAAACGCTCTCCCAAGTAACGCCGGTGCAGGGGGAAGACGGGAGGTGACATCACACGAGCAGCAGATTTAAACCTGCAGCAAAGAAATGTTCCTTGCTGAATTCAGTCCCTTGGAGAATGGAGGACAGCGACCAGCCGCAGCCTAAGCAGCAGCACCACGGCCGCAAGCAGTCAGATGGGCAGGATCGAGGCAAGCAAAGAAACTGGTCCAGTAGCCACGCAGCGCAGCAGATCTGCTGTGATGAGCAAGTCTCCTTCCGTGGATGATCCTCTATGGGATCCTATCCCTCCTTCTGAACCGGCACCTGCGACCGCATCCACTGGTGAGTGACCTTCGAGAAAGTTCACCATTGTAATGTGTACCCTTCTCTTACCTTTATTAGGGAACGAAGAGACTGTGGAAAATGAAAAACAGGAGTTGTCTCACCTGTGACAGAGCCTTGCCGGAATCCTGGATCAAGAAGCTCTGTGACTCTTGTACACAATAAATTATTTGTGTGGAAACTCCAGATTTTGCTTCGTAACTTAGATCTGTAATCAGATCAGAGGTCCAGAGTGACCTTTCATCCCTAAAACAAGGGGATAAAGCCAAAAAGAGGGATCCCATAATATGCTCCCAATCTGACCCCTCTACCTCGGGGGGTATTGACTTGGATATATCAGACTTCTCCGCATCCTCGGACGAGGAAATGGGGGGGGCGTCATTGTTTTCCCCTCGACGAGGTAGACACACTAGTAAAGTCAGTGAGGTCTACTATGGGGTTGGTGGACCCTCGTCCTGATAAATCAGTGCAAGATATTATGTTTGGGGATTAGGCCAAAAGAAACACAAAGCATTCCCACTTAATGAGAATATCCAGTCTTTAATCAAAAAAGAATGGGAGAGGTCAGATAGGAAAAATTCCTCGGTGCCTTCCCTTAAAGGGAACCTGTCACACCCAAAATCGAGGGTGAGCTAAGCCCACCGGTATCAGGGGCTTATCTACAGCATTCTGTAATGCTGTAGATAAGCCCCCGATGTTTCCTAAAAGATAAGAAAAAGAGGTTAGATTATACTCACTTGGGCGGGCGGTCCGATCTGGTGGGCATCGCGGTCTGGTCCGGGGCCTCCCATCTTCATAGGATGACGTCCTCTTCATGCTGCTGCTCCAGCGCAGGCATCATTTGTCTTCCCTGTT
Organism: Ranitomeya imitator; assembly: GCF_032444005.1. NCBI lineage: Eukaryota > Metazoa > Chordata > Amphibia > Anura > Dendrobatidae > Ranitomeya > Ranitomeya imitator. Next base: position 401,559,456 of record NC_091284.1, read on the forward strand.
GAGGGCTGAGCAAAGTACTGCACTGCGCAGGCAATGGGAAAGGCCTGGCGCCTGCGCACTGCAGTACTCTGCTCTCCCCTCAGGGCAGACAAAGTACGCCGGAGCCGCAGAGTGAAGACCAGAAGAGGACGTCATCTGATGAAGATGGGAGGCACCAGACCGCGACACCCATCGGACCGGGCCCGGGACCGCCCCTTGGTGAGAATAATCTAAAGCGCTGCGGAATATGTTGGCGCTATATAAATAAAAATTATTATTATAAATTATTATTAACCTCTTATCTATTTGGATACATCGGAGGGGCTTATCTACAGCATTCCAGAATGCTGTAGATAAGCCCCTGATGCTGGCGGGCTTAGCTCACCCTTGATTTTGGGGGTGACAGATTCCCTTTAAAAGGAAATATCCCTTTGAAGAGGAGGCATCCACATCTTGGGACAAAGCCCCTAAACTGGACATTGCTGTAGATAAAGCCTCCAAGAAATTTGCCCTCCCCTTTGAGGACATGGGTACACTTAAAGATCCCTTAGACAAAAAAGCTGACACCTTTCTTAAAGGAGCCTGGGAGTCAGCTGGGGGAAACCTTAGGCCAGCTATAACAGCAACATGTACCTCCAGATCCCTAATGAATGGTATGGGTGGATCAGCTGGAAAAACAACTAAGGGAAGGGGCACCCAGGAATAAAATCTTGGAATCCATTCCCATGATAAGAGGCGCAGCGGCCTTTCTGGCAGATTCGTCAGCTGACTTTGTCTGTTTAACATCTAAATCTGCAGCCCTCTCAAATGCAGCCCGGATAACCTTATGGCTTAAATGTTGGCCAGGGGACTTACAAACTAAACTTAAGTTATGCTCGATCCCATGCGTGGGCTAATTTTTATTTCGAGAGACTTTGGATGATATCCTCCAAACAGCCGGGGATAAGAAAAAGGGATTCCCGAACATAGGGCCTGTATCATTTTAACGGTCCTTTCAGAGCAAAAAGCTTTTTGTAAAAAAAACCCGGGAGGGCAAAACAGATGGGATGAGGGTGAAAGAAAAGGCTTGCAAAACCAACATACGTCTATACAAGGGATCCATGTGTAAAAAAAAACAAAAATCATATACACTGTCTATATATATATATATATACATATATATAAATATATATCAGTAGACACATATATGTATATATATATTATTACTTCATACAGCGCTAGATAGCTTTAAAGCCGGTAATTGAATTACCGGCTTTTGCTATCTCCTTCCTAAACCCGACATGATATGAGACATGGTTTACATACAGTAAACCATCTCATGTCACCTTTTTTTTTACATATTCCACACTACTAATGTTAGTAGTGTGTATATGCAAAATTTGGCCGTTCTAGCTATTAAATTAAAGGGTTAAATGGCGGAAAAAATTGGCGTGGGCTCCCGCGCAATTTTTTCCGCCAGAGTAGTAAAGCCAGTGACTGAGGGCAGATATTAATAGCCTGGAGAGGGTCCATGGTTATTGCCCCCCCCCTGGCTAAAAACACCTGCCCCCAGCCACCCCAGAAAAGGCACATCTGTAAGATGCACCTATTCTGGCACTTGGCCACTCTCTTCCCATTCCCGTGTAGCGGTGGGATATGGGGTAATGAAGGGTTAATGCCACCTTGCTATTGTAAGGTGACATTAAGCCAAATTAATAATGGAGAGGCGTAAATTATGACACCTATCCATTATTATTCCAATACTAGTAAAGGGTTTAAAAAAACACAACCACATTATTAAAAATTATTTTAATGAAACAAAGGTTGTTGTAATATTTTATTCTACGCTCAATCCAATCACTGAAGACCCTCGATCTGTAACAATAAAAAAAAATAAACCAACAATATCCATACCTTCCGCAGATCTGTAACGTCCAACGATGTAAATCCATCTGAAGGGGTTAAAATATTTTGCAGCCATGAACTCTGCTAATGCAGCGTTGTTCCTGGCTGCAAAACCCCGGGGAATGAAGGTAAAGTAGGTCAATTACCTATATTTACATTCATTTGCAGTGAGGCGCCCTCTGCTGGTTGTTCCTAGATCGTGGGAACTTTCCTAGAAAGCTCCCAGGCTCGAGTTCATATGAGGACAACCAGCAGAGGGCGCCTCTTATGAACTCGAGCCTGGGAGCTTTCTAGGAAAGTTCCCACGATCTAGGAACAACCAGCAGAGGGCGCCTCACCGCAAATGAAGGTAAATATAGGTCATTGACCTACTTTACCTTCATTCTCCGGGGTTTTGCAGCAAGGAGCAGCGCTGCATTAGCAGAGCTCCTTGCTGCAAAATATTTTAACCCCTTCAGATGGATTTACATCGTGGGACTTTACAGATCTTTGGAAGGTATGTATATTGTTGTTTTTTTTGTTACAGATCGAGGGTCTTCAGTGAGTGGATTGAGCGTAGAATAAAATATTACAACAACCTTTGTGATTTTTTCATTAAAATACTTTTTAATAATGTGTTTGTGTATTTTTTAACCCTTTACTACTATTGGATTAATAATGGATAAGTGTCATAATTTACGCCTCTCCATTATTAATTTGGCTTAATGTCACCTTACAATAGCAAGGTGACATTGTTAGGGTTGGCGGAACTCACCAAATATATAATTTATTAAATGGAATTGGTGCGTTCGCAACCCGGGATCCACCGTGCAGGAAAGCACCTGCTGCTAAATAATGGCGGCTCTATATGGCGGTATATACCAACTCTGTTAGCTTCACAGAGTAACCGCGAGAGGAAAGCTCTGTGCCCTGTTAGACTTTCACAGAGGCACAGGCCAACTACCCAGATGTGAGCAGTGAGTGGTCATGCATGCATACAAAACTCCTCGCCGGAGATGCCAGCATTCTAGGGGCTTATTACGGCCGGGTCCCTGAACACACTTAAACACAATCTCCTCGCCGGAGGTGCCAGCATTCTAGGGGCTTATTTCAGCCGGGTCCCTGAACACATTCAAACACATGACCACATTGGCGCAAAGCATATAGCATAAGACGATACTAGCGCATGGCCGTGCGGTCATGCACAGTTTATATAGTTGCAGCACAGGAAGCTGCTACTGAAGTTTTTGCCCTTTCAGGACCTTCCAGAAGGACCAATGGAAAGTGCTGCAGTACGTGAGCATGTTTTGCCCTTTCAGGACCTTCCAGAAGGACCAATGGAATGTACTGCAGCACCTGAGCATGTGACCGAACATGTGGCCCTCGACCTCCAATGGGAGACCCTGCCCTGGGCATGCTCAGTGTGAGTAAACAAGGACTTAGTCCCAGAGAGGCTCGCTCGCCGCAGATCAGTGCAGGGTACCATAGGAAAGCCAGAAAAGGCAGTAGTGACCCTATGCACCGAATCAGCCCCAGCGAGACGCTGGGAGCGACGTCTCCGCTGAGCAGAGCCCACTGTGGCCGATACCGAATGGGAGACCGCAGCAGACACGGATCGAGATTCCCCCTGTGCAGCAGAGGAAACTCGACTCCTAACAGACATTAACCCTTCATTACCCCATATCCCACCTCTACACGGGAATGGGAAGAGAGCGGCCAAGTGCCAAGAATAGGCGCATTTTTCAGATGTGCCTTTTCTGGGGTGGCTGGGGGCAGATGTTTTTAGCCAGGGGGGGCCAATAACCATGGACCCTCTCCAGGCTATTAATATCTGCCCTCAGTCACTGGCTTTACTACTCTGGCGGAGAAAATTGCGCGGGAACCCACGACAATTTTTTCCGCCATTTAACCCTTTAATTGCTAGAACGGCCAAATTTTGCATATACACACTACTAACATTAGTAGTGTGGAATATGCAAAAAAAAAGAGGTGATATGAGATGGTTTACTGTATGTAAACCAGGTCTCATATCATGTCGGGTTTTAGGAAGGAGATAGCAAAAGCCGGCAATTGAATTACCGGCTTTAAAGCTATCTAGCGCTGTATGAAGTAATAATATATATACATATATGTGTCTACTGACATATATATATATATATATATATATATATATACAGTATATATGTTTTTTTTTTTTTTTTACACATGGATCCCTTGTATAGACGTATGTTGGTTTTGCAAGCCTGTGAGAAAAACACGCAGTACGGATGCCATACGGATTACATACGGAGGATGCCATGCGCAAAATACGCTGACACACCCTGCCTACGGAGGAGCTACGGACCACTTTTTTTGGGACTTTTCAGCGTATTACAGCCGTAATATACGGACCGTATTGTCTTACGCTGAGTGTGACTCCTGCCTCAAAGTGACGGTTTACCCAGCATGGGGGGAAGATTAACCCTTTTCCTTCCGGCCTGGGAAAAAATCTCAAACAGCCCTTGGATTTTAAATCTAATCAAGTCAGGCTTACGGATAGACTTTTTCTCTCTCCCCCCTCAAAACTACGCGGTGACTCTCTAAGATCCTCTATACAGGAACAAAAGGCCTTAGAATGTGAGGTCTTGAACGTGATAGAGACGTCAATCCTTCAGGAAGTTCCCTCAGGAAGTTCCCCCTCAAGAGATGGGGAAGGGCTTCTACTTCCTGCTATTTCTAGTATAAAAATCAGATGGCACTTATTGGACAATAATACAATAATAAATTTACGGAAACTGAATGGATATGTCAAAAATCAAAAATTTAAGATGGAGTCAATAAAATCCACCATCAAAATACTATTCCCGAACTGTTTTATGACTGTCTTGGATCTCAGCGACGTGCACTACCACGTCCCCATTCACGTACAGTCCTGGAAAAGCAGTTTCCATAAGAGGGGAAAAAAGAGAATTCCAATACAGAGACCTTCCCTTCAGAATATCTATAGCCCCCCCTCCAGTGTATTCACAAAATTAATAGCGGAAATGATGGCGCATCTAAGGGAGCGGAACATTCTCATAATTCCCTATTTGGACGATTTTCTAATAGTGAGAGACTCGGCTCAACACTGCAGAGGGACAGAGTATTGAGAACTCTAGTGAACATGGGCTGGCTTTTAAATCTGAAAAAGTCAAGGCTAGAGCCCAGCAGAGAATAAGAATTCCTAGGGTTAACGATGGACTCTCAAAAACAAGAGTGTGGCCTCCCAGTCCACAAAAAAAGAAAAAAATTATCCATATAGTGACAAAAGCCTTACGGAACCCCTCCATGACACTGAGGAAAGCCATGTCACTACTGGGATCCCTTTCCGCCTGTCTACCAGCGGTCCAGTGGGCGCAACTACACACAAGGGATCTCCAGTGGGATATATTAGAAAAATCAGTGGGCACTAAGATGTCATTTAGAGGGTCACATAATTCTAAATTTTTCTTCTATTCATTCCCTACTGTGGTGGAACGATATCAGCAACCTATCCAGAGGGATCCTCTGGGTAACAAGAGTGTCCCACATAATTACTACTGTTGCAAGCCCCAATGGAATGGGGGCCCACATGGACAACCGGGTGACTCAGGGAAAGTGGGAGAGCCAGGAAATAGCAGCTTCCTCAAACCAGAAAGAATAAATAAATAAATAAATAAAGTAACGGTGGCTTATATAAACCACCGGGGGGGACCAGGTCCCGAGCTCTAATGAACACTTCCGCCAGAATCCTCAGCTTCGCGGAGGAAAACCTTGTATCGCTTTCTGCACTACACATTTGGGGGGTAGAAAATAAAAAAACAGATTTTCTGAGCCGCACTCCACTAAGGCAGGGCGAGAGGGTTTTAAATCAGTCCATTTTCGATCAGATTATGAAGATGTGGAGATCCCCGGAGATAGATTTATTTGCCGATTTCAATAACAAAAAAGTAGAGGCATTTTGCTCCCTGAAACCCAGGGGGAATCCTCGGGCCCTAGATGCATTCATGCTCCCATGGACTCACAGCTTGACATATGCCTTTCCCCCGATCATCCTTATTCCAGCAGTTATACAGCAAGTCAGGAAAGACAAGACAAAGGATGATACTTATATCCACTTTCTGGCCAAGAAGAACTCCTGGCTTAGGATGCTATCGATCTCCGACCCCTGGATCCTACAGGATCTTCTATCTCAGGGCCCTGTGTTACATCCGTAGGCGGTGAACCTTCATTTAACAGCATAACAGCATGGAATTTGAAGGGGCACTGCTGAGAGATAGGGGTTTTTCGAAGAACTTAGTTTTTACACTGTTAAAAAGTAGGAAACCAGTTACTACAAGGAGTTATGGTAAAATCTGGAAAAAAACCCTATCCAGCTCCAGGGTAAAAGTTCAGGATCTGATCCCAATTACTGAAATCCTTGAATTCCTACAAAAGGGACTAGAGCAGGGCCTGGCAGTCAGTACTTTGAAGGTACAAGTGGCTGCTTTAGGGGCATTATATAACAAAGACATTGCAGGTAATCCATGGGTAACGTGGTTCATTAAAGCCGCAGCAAGATCCAGACCGATGGTTAGTCAAAAACTACCCTCCTGGGATCTAAATCTGGTACTATCAGCACTAACAGGTCCCCCATTCGAGCCAATAGATGCAGCCCCTGTCAAGATCTTATCCTTTAAAAGCGTCCTCCTGGTATCTCTAACATCGGCCTACAGCGTAAGCGATATTCAGGCCCTATAACCTATAGAGAACAATGAAGGAGCAATATGTTTAAAAAGGTAGAAATTTATTTAAATCTTAAGTCTTAATTATAAGATATATATATATATACAACATTAACATAATAGTTGCAAGAGATATACAGTACAGACCAAACGTTTGGACACATCTGCTCATTTAAAGATTTTCCTGTACTTTCATGACTATGAAAATTGTACATTCACACTGAAGGCATCAAAGCTATGAATTAACACATGTGGAATTATATACTTAACAAAAAAGTGTGAAACAACTGAAATTATGTCTTATAATGTAGGTTCTTCAAAGTAGCCACCTTTTGTTTCATGACTGCTTTGCACACTCTTGGCATTCTCTTGGTGAGCTTCAAGAGGTAGTCACCGGGAATGGTTTCAATTCACAGGTGTACTGCTGTGAATTCTGCTCTTGGGCTCCCTCCGGTGGTTATGAGTGGTAGTGCTGCTGTCTTTGGATCGCAGCATTTATCAGGTGTGTCCACTTATTGCAATTTGGGCTGGGCTATATAGTCTTGCTTGATCCTTTAGTCAGTGCCAGTTGTCCATTGTTTTTAGAGGATTCACATCCATACCTGGTCTCTCCTGTTTTGCTGTTCATGTCAACAAAGATAAGTTCTGGCTTTGTTTTTGCTGTCCACATGCTGTGGACCTTATAGTTCAGTGCATTTTCATGTTTTGTCTTGTCCAGCTTTGTCTGTGAAGGATTTTTTGCAGCCAAGCTGTGTCTCTGGAGATGCAGTTATACCCTCCATGTCTTTAGTCAGATGTGGAGATTTGTATTTTCTGTGGTGGATATTTTCTAGTGTTTTAATACTGACCGCATAGTACTCTGTCCTATTCTTTCTTTTTAGCTAGAATGGCCTCCTTTGCTAAATCCTGATTTCAGTCTGCGTATGTCATTTCCCTCTCCTTTCACAGTCAATATTTGTGGGGGGCTGTCTATCCTTTGGGGATTTTCTCTGAGGCAAGATAGATTTCCCGTTTCTATCTTTAGGGGAAGTTAGTTCTTAGGCTGTGTCGAGGTGTCTAGGGAGCGTTAGGTACATCCCACGGCTACTTCTAGTTGCGATGCTAAGTTCAGGTTTGCGGTCAGTACAGGTACCACCTTCTCCAGAGTATGTCTCATGCTGCTCCTCGGCCACCAGATCATAACTGTACAACTGGCCCACAATGAGTTAAACGCATCTCAGAAGAAAGGAAGGAAAGTGCTGAGCCATTTTTTTTCTGTAGTCTGTTTTGTCTTTCCTTCCCTCTTTACCTCTGGGTGGCTCAGGAGTTGGGCGCTGGCATGGAGGTTCAGGAATTAGTTTCTCGTGTGGAACAACTTGTTGCTAGAGTACAGGGTATTTCCGATTATATCGTTCAGACTCCGGCTTTAGAGCCTAGAATTCCAACTCCTGATTTGTTTTTTGGGGACAGATCCAAATTTTTGAGCTTTAAAAATTACTGTAAACTGTTTTTTGCTCTGAAACCCCGTTCTTCTGGTGATCCCATTCAGCTGGTTAAAATTGTTATTTCCCTGTTGAGTGGTGATCCTCAGGATTGGGCATTTTCCCTGGAATCTGGGAATCCTGCTTTGCTTAAGGTAGACACCTTTTTTCAGGCGCTAGGGTTATTGTATGATGAACCTAATTCTGTGGATCATGCAGAGAAGACCTTGTTGGCCCTGTGTCAGGGTCAAGAAGTGGCAGAATCGTATTGCCAGAAATTTAGAAAATGGTCTGTGTTGACTAAATGGAATGAGGATGCCTTGGCGGCAATTTTCAGAAAGGGTCTTTCTGAATCCGTTAAAGATGTTATGGTGGGGTTCCCCACGCCTGCTGGTCTGAGTGATTCTATGTCTCTGGCCATTCAGATTGATCGGCGCTTGCGTGAGCGCAGAGTTGTGCACACTGTGGCGTTGTCCTCCGAGCGGAGCCCTGAGCCTATGCAGTGTGATAGGATTTTGTCTAGAGCTGAACGACAAAGATTCAGGTGTCAGAATAGGTTGTGTTTTTACTGTGGCGATTCTGCTCATGTTATTTCTGATTGCCCTAAGCGTACAAAGAGAATCGCTAGTTCTGTTACCATCAGTACTGTACAACCTAAATTTCTGTTATCTGTGACCTTGATCTGCTCATTATCGTCATTTTCTGTCATGGCATTTGTGGATTCAGGCGCCGCTCTGAACTTAATGGACTTGGAATTTGCCAGACGTTGTGGTTTCCCCTTGCAGCCTTTGCAGAACCCTATTCCTTTAAGGGGGATTGATGCTACACCGTTGGCTATAAATAAACCTCAGTTTTGGACACAGCTGACCATGCGCATGGCGCCAGCCCATCAGGAAGATTGTCGTTTTCTGGTGTTGCATAATTTGCATGATGATATTGTGCTGGGTTTTCCATGGTTACTGGTACATAATCCGGTGTTAGATTGGAAATCTATGTCTGTGACTAGTTGGGGTTGTCAGGGGGTTCATAATGATGTTCCTTTGATGTCAATTTCCTCTTCTCCCTCTTCTGAAATTCCTGAGTTTTTGTCAGATTTCCAGGATGTATTCGATGAGCCCAAATCCAGTTCCCGTCCACCGCATAGGGACTGTGATTGTGCTATTGACTTGATTCCAGGTTGTAAGTTCCCTAAGGGCCGACTTTTCAACCTGTCTGTGCCAGAACATGCCGCCATGCGGAGGTATATTAAGGAGTCTTTGGAGAAGGGGCATATTCGGCCATCTTCTTCACCATTGGGAGCAGGTTTTTTTTTTGTTGCCAAGAAAGATGGCTCCTTGACACCCTGTATTGATTATCGCCTCTTGAATAAGATCACGGTCAAATTTCAATATCCTTTGCCTTTGCTTACTGATTTGTTTGCTAGGATTAAGGGGGCTAGTTGGTTTACTAAGATTGACCTTCGAGGGGCATATAATCTTATTCGTATTAAGCAGGGTGACGAATGGAAAACTGCATTTAATACGCCCGAAGGCCATTTTGAATACCTTGTGATGCCATTCGGACTCTCTAATGCCCCATCTGTGTTTCAGTCCTTCATGCATGATATATTTCGGAGTTATCTTGATAAATTCATGGTTGTATATTTGGATGATATTTTGATTTTTTCCAATGACTGGGAGTCTCATGTGAAACAGGTCAGGATGGTATTTCAGATCCTCCGTAATAATGCTTTATTTGTGAAGGGGTCGAAGTGCCTCTTTGGAGTGCAGAAGGTTTCTTTTTTGGGCTTCATTTTTTCTCCCTCATCTATAGAAATGGATCCGGTTAAGGTTCAGGCCATTCATGATTGGATTCAGCCCACATCTGTGAAGAGCCTTCAGAAATTCTTGGGCTTTGCTAACTTTTATCATCGTTTCATTGCCAACTTCTCCAGTGTGGTTAAACCTCTGACCGATTTGACGAAGAAAGGCGCTGATGTGACGAATTGGTCCTCCGCGGCTGTTTCTGCCTTTCAGGAGCTTAAACGCCGATTTACTTCTGCCCCTGTGTTGCGTCAGCCGGATGTTTCCCTTCCATTTCAGGTTGAGGTTGACGCGTCTGAGATTGGGGCAGGGGCCGTTTTGTCTCAGAGGAATTCTGATGGTTCCTTGATTAAACCGTGTGCCTTCTTTTCTCGGAAGTTTTCACCTGCGGAACGCAATTATGATGTCGGCAATCGGGAGTTGTTGGCTATGAAGTGGGCATTTGAGGAGTGGCGTCATTGGCTTGAGGGGGCCAAGCACCGTATTGTGGTCCTGACCGATCATAAGAATCTGATTTACCTCGAGTCTGCCAAACGACTGAATCCTAGACAGGCTCGATGGTCCCTGTTTTTCTCCCGTTTTGATTTTGTGGTCTCGTATCTTCCGGGTTCTAAGAATGTTAAGGCTGATGCCCTCTCTAGGAGTTTTTTTCCTGATTCCCCTGGGGTTCTTGAGCCGGTCGGCATTCTGAAGGAAGGGGTGATTCTTTCTGCCATCTCCCCTGATTTACGACAGGTTCTTCAGGAATTTCAGGCTAATAAACCTGACCGCTGTCCAGTGGGGAAACTGTTTGTTCCTGATAGATGGACTAGTAAAGTGATTTCTGAGGTTCATTGTTCTGTGTTGGCTGGCCATCCTGGGAATTTTGGTACCAGAGATTTGGTTGGTAGGTCCTTTTGGTGGCCTTCTTTGTCGCGGGATGTGCGCTCTTTTGTGCAGTCCTGTGGGATTTGTGCACGGGCTAAGCCTTGCTGTTCCCGCGCTAGTGGGTTGCTTCTGCCTTTGCCGGTCCCTGAGAGACCTTGGACGCATATTTCTATGGATTTTATTTCAGATCTTCCGGTTTCCCAGAGGATGTCGGTTATCTGGGTGGTTTGTGACCGGTTTTCTAAGATGGTTCATTTGGTACCTTTGCCTAAATTGCCTTCCTCTTCTGATTTGGTTCCATTGTTTTTTCAGCATGTGGTTCGTTTGCATGGCATTCCGGAGAATATTGTGTCCGATAGAGGTTCCCAGTTTGTTTCTAGGTTTTGGCGGGCCTTTTGTGCTAGGCTGGGCATTGATTTATCTTTTTCTGCCGCATTTCATCCTCAGACAATTGGCCAAACCGAGCGAACTAATCAGACTTTGGAGACTTATTTGAGATGCTTTGTGTCTGCTGATCAGGATGATTGGGTGGCTTTCTTGCCATTGGCCGAGTTTGCCCTTAATAATCAGGCTAGTTCTGCTACCTTGGTTTCGCCTTTTTTTTGTAATTTTGGTTTTCATCCTCATTTTTCTTCAGGGCAGGCTGAGCCTTCTGATTGTCCTGGTGTGGATTCTGTGGTTGACAGGCTGCAGCAAATTTGGGCTCATGTGGTGGACAATTTTGTGTTGTCTCAGGAGGAGGCTCAGCGTTTTGCTAACCGTCGTCGGTGTGTTGGTTCCCAGCTTCGGGTTGGGGATTTGGTCTGGTTGTCTTCCCGTCATGTTCCTATGAGAGTTTCTTCCCCTAAGTTCACGCCTCGGTTTATTGGTCATTATAGGATTTCTGAGATTATCAATCCAGTGTCTTTTCGTTTGGCCCTTCCTGCCTCTTTTTCCATCCATAATGTTTTCCATAGATCTTTGTTGCGGAAGTTGTTATGACCTGGTGGTTAGGAGCACCCGGCACGACCTGATAGTTAAACTCACACAGGACAAGCTCTGGGATGTGGGAGCTCTGCTGACCGCAACCCCTAATCCTATCACACACACTAGAAATAGCCGTGGAGCGTTTCTGACTCTCCCTAGACGCCTCTTCACAGCCTAAGAGCTAGCTAGCCCTAGAGATAGAAAATAAAGCGTACCTTGCCTCAGAGAAATTCCCCAAAGGAAAAGGCAGCCCCCCACATATATTGACTGTGAGTAAAGATGAAAGTCACAAACGCAGAAATGAAACAGGTTTCAGCAAAGGGAGGCCAGACTTACTAAACAGACAGAGGATAGGAAAGGTATCTTTGCGGTCAGCACAAAAAACTACAAAAGACCACGCAGAGTGTGCAAAAAGACCTCTGCACCGACTAACGGTGCGGAGATGCCACTTTGCATCCCAGAGCTTCCAGCTAGCAAGACAAAATCATGAAAACCAGCTGGACAAGGAAACAATGAACAAATAACAACTATCAGGAACTTAGCTTATGTTGGAGAAGACAGGTCACCAGAAAGATCCAAGAGCGAACTGAACTAATGCAGGAACTTTGACAGCTGGCATGGAGTAACGATCTGAGTGGAGTTAAATAGAGCAGCCAACCAAAGGACAAACCACGTCACCTGTGTAAGGAACCTCAGAAGCAGCAGCTCCACTCACAGCCACCAGAGGGAGTCCATGGACAGAACTCGCCGAAGTACCATTCACGACCATAGGAGGGAGTTCGACAACAGAATTCACAACAGGAAGTATGTGGTGCCCGTTGTTCCCTCTGTTGATCCTCCGGCCCCAGTGTTGATTGATGGAGAGTTGGAGTATGTGGTTGAGAAGATTTTGGATTCTCGTTTTTCGAGGCGGAAGCTTCAGTATCTGGTCAAATGGAAGGGTTATGGCCAGGAGGATAATTCTTGGGTTGTTGCCTCCGATGGTCATGCTGACGATTTGGTTCGTGCCTTTCATTTGGCTCGTCCTGATCGGCCTGGGGGCTCTGGTGAGGGTTCGGTGACCCCTCCTCAAGGGGGGGTACTGTTGTGAATTCTGCTCTTGGGCTCCCTCCGGTGGTTATGAGTGGTAGTGCTGCTGTCTTTGGATCGCAGCATTTATCAGGTGTGTTCACTTATTGCAATTTTGGCTGGGCTATATAGTCTTGCTTGATCCTTTAGTAAGTGCCAGTTGTCCATTGTTTTTGGAGGATTCACATCCATACCTGGTCTCTCCTGTTTTGCTGTTCATTTCAACAAAGATAAGTTCTGGCTTTGTTTTTGCTGTCCACATAGTTCAGTGCATTTTCATGTTTTGTCTTGTCCAGCTTTGTCTGTGAAGGATTTTTTGCAGCCAAGCTGTGTCTCTGGAGATGCAGATATACCCTCCATGTCTTTAGTCAGATGTGGAGATTTGTATTTTCTGTGGTGGATATTTTCTAGTGTTTTAATACTGACCGCATAGTACTCTGTCCTATTCTTTCTTTTTAGCTAGAATGGCCTCCTTTGCTAAATCCTGATTTCAGTCTGCGTATGTCATTTCCCTCTCCTTTCACAGTCAATATTTGTGGGGGGCTGTCTATCCTTTGGGGATTTTCTCTGAGGCAAGATAGATTTCCCGTTTCTATCTTTAGGGGAAGTTAGTTCTTAGGCTGTGTTGAGGTGTCTAGGGAGCGTTAGGTACATCCCACGGCTACTTCTAGTTGCGCTGCTAAGTTCAGGTTTGCGGTCAGTACAGGTACCACCTTCTCCACAGTACGTCTCATGCTGCTCCTCGGCCACCAGATCATAACAGTGTACCCTATCAGGTTTAATAAGTGGGATTTCTTGCCTTGTAAATGGGGTTGGGACCATCAGTTGTGTGGTGCAGAAGTCTGGTGGATACACAGCTGATAGTCCTTCTGAATAGACTGTTAGAATTTGTATTATGGCAAGAAAAAAGCAGCTAAGTAAAGAAAAACGAGTGCCCATCATTACCTTAACAAATGAAGGTCAGTCAGTCCGAAAAATTGGGCAAACTTTGAAAGTGTCCCCAAGTGCAGTGGCAAGTGCTACAAAGAAACTGGCTCACATCAGGATCGCCCCAGGAAGGGAAGACCAAGAGTCACCTCTGCTTCTGAGGATAAGTTTATCCGAGTCACCAGCCTCAGAAATCGCAGGTTAACAGCAGCTCAGATTAGAGACCAGATCAATGCCACACAGAGTTCTAGCAGCAGACACATCTCTACAACAACTGTTAAGAGGAGACTTTGTGCAGCAGGCCTTCATGGTAAAATAGCTGCTAGGAAACCACTGCTAAGGACAGGCAACAAGCAGAAGAGACTTATTTGGGCTTAAGAACACAAGGAATGGACATTAGACCAGTGGAAATCTGTGCTTTGGTCTGATGAGTACAAATTTGAGATCTTTGGTTCCAACCACCGTGTCTTTGTGCGATGCAGAAAAGTTGAACGGATGGACTCTGCATGCCTGGTTCACACCGTGAAGCATGGAGGAGTAGGTGTGATGATGTGGGGGTACTTTGCTGGTGACACTGTTGGAGATTTATTCAAAATTGAAGGCATACTGGACCAGCATGGCTATCACAGCATCTTGCAGCGGCATGCTATTCCATCCGGTTTGCGTTTAGTTGGACCATCATTTATTTTTCAAAAGGACAATGACCCCAAACACACCTCCAGGCTGTGTAAGGGCTATTTGACCAAGAAGGAGAGTGATGGGGTTCTACACCAGATGACCTGGCCTCCACAGTCACCAGACCTGAACCCAATCGAGATGGTTTGGGGTGAGCTGGACCACAGAGTGAAGGCAAAAGGGCCAACAAGTGCTAAGCATCTCTGGGAATTCCTTCAAGATTGTTGGAAGACCATTCCCAGTGACTATTTCTTGAAGCTCATCAAGAGAATGCCAAGAGTGTTATGATAAGGTAATTCAGTACCACAATGGACATAGAGATCAGAGCACATACAGTGACCTGACAATAACCCAAAAACATAGAACGAGCTCTGAGACGTGGGAACTCTGCTGACCGCAATCCCTAATCCTCACCAACCACACTAGAGGCAGCCGTGGATTGCACCTAACGCTCCCTATGCAACTCGGCACAGCCTGAGAAACTAGCTAGCCTGAAGATAGAAAATAAGCCTACCTTGCCTCAGAGAAATACCCCAAAGGAAAAGGCAGCCCCCACATGTAATGACTGTGAGTTAAGATGAAAAGACAAACGTAGAGATGAAATAGATTTAGCAAAGTGAGGCCCAACTTTCTGAACAGAGCGAGGATAGGAAAGGTAACTTTGCGGTCAACACAAAACCCTACAAAAACCATGCAAAGGGGGCAAAAAGACCCTCCGTACCGAACTAACGGCACGGAGGTACACCCTCTGCGTCCCAGAGCTTCCAGCAAGCAGGAAAAAACAAATAGACAAGCTGGACAGAAAAAAAACAGCAAACAAAATAGCAAAGCAGAACTTAGCTATGCAGAGCAGCAGGCCACAGGAACGATCCAGGAGGAAACGGGTCCAATACTAGAACATTGACTGGAGGCCAGGATCAAGGCACTAGGTGGAGTTAAATAGGGCAGCACCTAACGACGTCACCACATCACCTGAGGAAGGAAACTCAGAAGCCGCAGTACCACTTTCCTCCACCAACGGAAGCTCACAGAGAGAATCAGCCGAAGTACCACTTGTGACCACAGGAGGGAGCTCTGCCACAGAATTCACAACAGTACCCCCCCCTTGAGGAGGGGTCACCGAACCCTCACCAGAGCCCCCAGGACGACCAGGATGAGCCATATGAAAGGCACGAACAAGATCGGGAGCATGGACATCAGAGGCAAAGACCCAGGAATTATCTTCCTGAGCATAACCCTTCCACTTAACCAGATACTGGAGTTTCCGTCTTGAAACACGAGAATCCAAAATCTTCTCCACAATATACTCCAACTCCCCCTCCACCAAAACCGGGGCAGGAGGGTCAACAGATGGAACCATAGGTGCCACGTATCTCCGCAACAATGACCTATGGAATACGTTATGTATGGAAAAAGAATCTGGAAGGGTCAGACGAAAAGACACAGGATTAAGAACCTCAGAAATCCTATAATGACCAATGAAACGAGGTTTAAACTTAGGAGAGGAAACCTTCATAGGAATATGACGAGAAGATAACCAAACCAAATCCCCAACACGAAGTCGGGGACCCACACAGCGTCTGCGATTAGCGAAACGTTGAGCCTTCTCCTGGGACAAGGTCAAATTGTCCACTACATGAGTCCAAATCTTATATCCAAGGAGAACTAAGAGTCAAAGAAACTGCCAGAAATAACGTAATCAATCATAACCAATCTTTATTAAGAACAATACAAAATTATTAAAACTGGTACCACATATACAATGACATGTGAAAAATCCGTGAGTACATCAAAAAACAATAGACCCTGGATCAGGACCCCATCAAATAGGTTTATATGTACCATGCAACAAATGTGCTACAATGACAGGTATAGATCCACCGACATACCGTGGTATAGAGACTGTCCCTTAAGGTAAGCATACACAGTGTCAATAGTATACCACAGCAGTCAGATCGCCAGGCCGATCAGATGTTTGTAATGGTAAAATATATAAAGTGAAGTAACGTTCAAGGCTCTATTTACCCATGATCGGTGTGGCAGGTCCTGTCCTGGTCTCTGTTGTTTACCCCAACGCGCGTTTCGCGTCTGGTGAATACCGCTTCCTCAGGGGGCGTGGCCTAATTCGGATCTCCGTCCGGTTTATATATAAGTCGCCGCCAATCAGGCGACGATTGTGCCGGTATTAGTGCGCATGAGTGAACCGCATCCCTGCGTTCCAGCCCTTCTACTACGTCAGCATCCTACCATCACGTGAGCGGGCTAGCGCTACGCCCACACCACATGACAAGTAATCGCCGGCGAGCAGGGGACCGAAACCCAGGAGTATATAAAGTGTCAAGTGCTAAGAAACAAAGTGACAAGTGCCCGGTGTGAGTCGCTATTAATAGCCAGCCATAAAATGTAGCTGGTTAACACATTATAATGAGTCTAATCCTCCATTGTGGGACACAGTCCACCTAATCCCTGGGCTGTAGTCTCACCCAAATAGAGGAAAAAACAAAAGACACAGTTCATATACCAACGGTACAATGAACATAAAAGTGCAAATACCGCTTAGAAAAAAGGAAAAAGTGAAACAAAAGCTATTAATGGTGAGTCATTGCATAATGTGGTAATTTATATACTATATAAAATCATCAAACCACATGCTAATTCCGCAACATCAGAACAACACATGAACGAAAACAGGATAGGTATTTATATATATGAAAAAATAATCTATATCCGTTTCTTGTCTACCTATCAGGTTATCTAGTAACTACCGTATAACAAAAAAGTACCGACTTAGTCCCTATATATGATCTATAGCCTATAGATGACAAATGACACATGTCTTTACATGACATTATATAGTCCATAATTTGTTCTTGTATCACGGTTTCTTCTGATTCCTTTAGAAATGTATGTATTCTTGTGCCATATTCATGTGGAGATCCCCGATAGCGGAAGGCATGCGGAAAGAATCAGACTCACAACACTAAAAAATGAATAAAGACAGAGAAACAAATTAAAATCGATGTTTAACGGCAAATGACAAAAAGAGATTCCCGGCATAGTCTATAGGAAGGATGAGAAGCCTTGAGTTTCATTAAGACCCATGGGAGCCATTGTACCTAATAGGGTAATCCAACGGCACTCCCGCTGTGCCAGAATGCGCTTCACATCACCCCCTCTTATGCCACAAAGGACATGATCAATACCTCGTGCTTGAAATGTTTTGGGACTACATCCATGAAATTGTCTAAAATGACGTGGTATCGTTTTCAACAGCGACATGTCAGTCACTGTCTTTGCGGCCATTATGTCGCGTACGTGCTCACGTATGCGAGTTCCCAAACGTCGGGACGTTAGGCCCACATAAATTTTCGGGCAGCCACATACCGCATAATAAACTACCTGGGTCGTATTGCAGTTTATATGATGGTTGATAGTATAAGTTCTACTACCGTCCACTGAGTCAAAAGTAGTGGTCCGGCAGATATTTGGGCATGTAATACAGTTTCTGCACGGGAAACACCCTTTAGGCGGTCCACCCGAGCCAAAATCATATTTTGTTTTCTTAGGGGCATAATGGCTGGAGACTAGCAGATCTCTCAAATTTTTGCTCTTTCTGGCAGTCATTGCGGGGTAGTTAGTGAGGCATTTAGAGAGCGTAGGATCACTTCTGAGAATATCCCAGTATTTCTGGAGACATCCCCTCATTGTGGACCACTCACTGTTATAGGTTGTAATATAACGTATGACATCCTGTTGTTCCTTTCTTTTTTGATTTCTGCCATTTGAACACAATAGTTCATCTCGTGGCGCATGTCTAGCTCTCAAATATCCCTGTCTGATGCTTCTATTACTATACCCCCTTGCTTGAAATCTGACTCTAAGGTCAGATGCCTGTGCTTCAAACTTAGCCGTAGAAGAGCATATCCGCTTCATTCGAAGGTGCTGACCAACAGGGATGGCCCTAATGGTACTATACGGGTGGCCCGAGTTCGCATGTAACAGTGAGTTGACTGCGGTGGACTTTCTAAAGACATCCGTCTGTAAATACAGGTTTTCATCCACCTCAATTTTGATGTCTAGAAAGTCCACCTCAGTCTTGCTTGTCTGATACGTCAACTTGATATTATATACGTTGTTATTTAGCTCTTGCATAAAGTTATGCAGTGCGTCATCAGGCCCCTGCCATATGATGAGCAGGTCATCGATGTAGCGCAGCCAGCACTGCACATGGTCCACGGCCTGCGGCCCCCCTCCGCCAAAAATCTCCCTCTCCCAATACCCCAGGAAGAGATTGGCGAAGGAAGGCGCACAGGCCGCGCCCATGGCAGTGCCGCGCCGTTGCAAATAAAAAACATCTTTAAAGACAAAAAAATTTTTGGTTAAAATAAAAGTCAACAGATCCATGACCAGCTCACACATGGCACCATCCCAATTACTTGCACCTAAGAAGAAGCGGACAGCCTCCAGCCCATGTTCATGGCCAATGCACGTGTACAATGACTGCACGTCCGCAGTGACAAGACACATATTGTCTTCAAGTTGTATCCCATCGATCCGGCGGAGCACGTCCGACGTGTCCCTGACATAGGAGGACTTGAAGACAATATGTGTCTTGTCACTGCGGACGTGCAGTCATTGTACACGTGCATTGGCCATGAACATGTGCAGTGCTGGCTGCGCTACATCGATGACCTGCTCATCATATGGCAGGGGCCTGATGACGCACTGCATAACTTTATGCAAGAGCTAAATAACAACGTATATAATATCAAGTTGACGTATCAGACAAGCAAGACTGAGGTGGACTTTCTAGACATCAAAATTGAGGTGGATGAAAACCTGTATTTACAGACGGATGTCTTTAGAAAGTCCACCGCAGTCAACTCACTGTTACATGCGAACTCGGGCCACCCGTATAGTACCATTAGGGCCATCCCTGTTGGTCAGCACCTTCGAATGAAGCGGATATGCTCTTCTACGGCTAAGTTTGAAGCACAGGCATCTGACCTTAGAGTCAGATTTCAAGCAAGGGGGTATAGTAATAGAAGCATCAGACAGGGATATTTGAGAGCTAGACATGCGCCACGAGATGAACTATTGTGTTCAAATGGCAGAAATCAAAAAAGAAAGGAACAACAGGATGTCATACGTTATATTACAACCTATAACAGTGAGTGGTCCACAATGAGGGGATGTCTCCAGAAATACTGGGATATTCTCAGAAGTGATCCTACGCTCTCTAAATGCCTCACTAACTACCCCGCAATGACTGCCAGAAAGAGCAAAAATTTGAGAGATCTGCTAGTCTCCAGCCATTATGCCCCTAAGAAAACAAAATATGATTTTGGCTCGGGTGGACCGCCTAAAGGGTGTTTCCCGTGCAGAAACTGTATTACATGCCCAAATATCTGCCGGACCACTACTTTTGACTCAGTGGACGGTAGTAGAACTTATACTATCAACCATCATATAAACTGCAATACGACCCAGGTAGTTTATTATGCGGTATGTGGCTGCCCGAAAATTTATGTGGGCCTAACGTCCCGACGTTTGGGAACTCGCATACGTGAGCACGTACGCGACATAATGGCCGCAAAGACAGTGACTGACATGTCGCTGTTGAAAACGATACCACGTCATTTTAGACAATTTCATGGATGTAGTCCCAAAACATTTCAAGCACGAGGTATTGATCATGTCCTTTGTGGCATAAGAGGGGGTGATGTGAAGCGCATTCTGGCACAGCGGGAGTGCCGTTGGATTACCCTATTAGGTACAATGGCTCCCATGGGTCTTAATGAAACTCAAGGCTTCTCATCCTTCCTATAGACTATGCCGGGAATCTCTTTTTGTCATTTGCCGTTAAACATCGATTTTAATTTGTTTCTCTGTCTTTATTCATTTTTTAGTGTTGTGAGTCTGATTCTTTCCGCATGCCTTCCGCTATCGGGGATCTCCACATGAATATGGCACAAGAATACATACATTTCTAAAGGAATCAGAAGAAACCGTGATACAAGAACAAATTATGGACTATATAATGTCATGTAAAGACATGTGTCATTTGTCATCTATAGGCTATAGATCATATATAGGGACTAAGTCGGTACTTTTTTGTTATACGGTAGTTACTAGATAACCTGATAGGTAGACAAGAAACGGATATAGATTATTTTTTCATATATATAAATACCTATCCTGTTTTCGTTCATGTGTTGTTCTGATGTTGCGGAATTAGCATGTGGTTTGATGATTTTATATAGTATATAAATTACCACATTATGCAATGACTCACCATTAATAGCTTTTGTTTCACTTTTTCCTTTTTTCTAAGCGGTATTTGCACTTTTATGTTCATTGTACCGTTGGTATATGAACTGTGTCTTTTGTTTTTTCCTCTATTTGGGTGAGACTACAGCCCAGGGATTAGGTGGACTGTGTCCCACAATGGAGGATTAGACTCATTATAATGTGTTAACCAGCTACATTTTATGGCTGGCTATTAATAGCGACTCACACCGGGCACTTGTCACTTTGTTTCTTAGCACTTGACACTTTATATACTCCTGGGTTTCGGTCCCCTGCTCGCCGGCGATTACTTGTCATGTGGTGTGGGCGTAGCGCTAGCCCGCTCACGTGATGGTAGGATGCTGACGTAGTAGAAGGGCTGGAACGCAGGGATGCGGTTCACTCATGCGCACTAATACCGGCACAATCGTCGCCTGATTGGCGGCGACTTATATATAAACCGGACGGAGATCCGAATTAGGCCACGCCCCCTGAGGAAGCGGTATTCACCAGACGCGAAACGCGCGTTGGGGTAAACAACAGAGACCAGGACAGGACCTGCCACACCGATCATGGGTAAATAGAGCCTTGAACGTTACTTCACTTTATATATTTTACCATTACAAACATCTGATCGGCCTGGCGATCTGACTGCTGTGGTATACTATTGACACTGTGTATGCTTACCTTAAGGGACAGTCTCTATACCACGGTATGTCGGTGGATCTATACCTGTCATTGTAGCACATTTGTTGCATGGTACATATAAACCTATTTGATGGGGTCCTGATCCAGGGTCTATTGTTTTTTGATGTACTCACGGATTTTTCACATGTCATTGTATATGTGGTACCAGTTTTAATAATTTTGTATTGTTCTTAATAAAGATTGGTTATGATTGATTACGTTATTTCTGGCAGTTTCTTTGACTCTTAGTTCTCCTTGGATATATGATTATGATTTGAGTCGCCATAGTAATTTTTGGTCGATTATTCTTTGCTGATGTTCTGTTTATATATATGCTTATTTTCTGTATGTTTTACAGTATCTAAAGTCAGTTCCACTATGGATTATAAAGCCCGTGAACAGACGTGGCTGACACAACTTAACGATGTATTCTGTGATGATCCTGGTACATCTTCGATGGGTGACGGCAGGGGCAAGCAAGAGATTTTTAGACAATTAAAAGACCATCTTAATAAGCGCCTCAGGACATGGTGGAATCGTGCTTTTTTGAATAAGTATTTAGAAAGGGGGCTCATACCACGGGGACTCCGTGTTCAGGTATTCCCATCATTTGAGGTTGAAGATACCACGTTTCGCCTGAAATGGGAGGAATTAGCAACAACGTGTTCGAGAGGGTTTATGGAGCTTTTAGTGCTAAATAATCAAAACAATCTGGAGGCTCTTGATCAAAAAATTGAAGAATTGCAAACTAAACTGAAACAAGATTTATCATGTGAAGCCCTAACCAAATTTAATGCTGAACTAGACAGTGAATTTTGTAGATGGGAGAAAGAAATATGTGATAATAAATCTAAGAAATTCCAACGCGATATGAACGATCAGCAATCTAACACGGTGTATAGATGGAATAGAAGAGGTACTCGGATTAGAGGATCCTCCCGTGCCAGATCTGCCTCCACCGTGTCAGTCACATCAAGTGAGGAATCAAACCCAACACAGCCCAGATATTATGATTTGCGCAACTCTGGCCTAAATCGTGATAAGAGTGTGGTTAGACGTAAGAATCTCCAGACCAGTCAACCAGCTAAGAAAAATAAAAAGGGACTGGAGGTAATAAATCTTTCTACGCACATTCTTACTAATGATCAACTGGATGTGTTACAGAAGGGTTTGACGTTCTCTCCGACTAATAAATTTGATCTTTTTACAGCCGTCAAAGATCTGTTCCTCTTCTCAAGGAAACTAATTTTCAAAAAATTTTTTGAAAAAGATGGCTGTATTCAAACAAGTGATGACATTGAGAGGGAGGCGTTAATGGCACTGGAGGATTTACTAAATGAACAGACGTCCACGGTGAGTACGTTTCCACGAGATTGTGGGCCCAGGTCCACTAATTTTCCCCCCTTGTCTCTGTGTCCTGCAGTGGATATATTTACCAAAATGGTAATTAAAGAATTTCAAGATATATCCACAAGACGTAATAATGACAATCTGACATCCAGACAAAGGATAGCATTGGAACAACTACAAAAATATGATGATCTAGTGATAAAACCAGCAGACAAGGGGGGAAATGTGGTCCTGTGGCCCAACTCACTTTATGAAAAAGAGGCGTTTAAACATTTGAGAGACAAAGAAACGTATAAAAAATTGGACTCTAATCCAACCAATGCTTTCTTCCATGAGCTTGAAGGGATACTAATAGATGCCCATGATAGAGGCATTATCCCGAAGAAGGTATTGGACGGCCTACTTACTAAATTCCCTAGAGTTCCCACTCTGTATTTTATTCCTAAAATTCATAAAAATCCCATCGATCCGCCGGGCCGTCCGATTGTCTCTGGCATGGGGGGTTTGAGCGACCCGGTATGTAAATTCATTGACTACTATCTTAAACCACTTGTGGAGTCGCTCCCCTCCTATGTCAGGGACACGTCGGACGTGCTCCGCCGGATCGATGGGATACAACTTGAAGACAATATGTGTCTTGTCACTGCGGACGTGCAGTCATTGTACACGTGCATTGGCCATGAACATGGGCTGGAGGCTGTCCGCTTCTTCTTAGGTGCAAGTAATTGGGATGGTGCCATGTGTGAGCTGGTCATGGATCTGTTGACTTTTATTTTAACCAAAAATTTTTTTGTCTTTAAAGATGTTTTTTATTTGCAACGGCGCGGCACTGCCATGGGCGCGGCCTGTGCGCCTTCCTTCGCCAATCTCTTCCTGGGGTATTGGGAGAGGGAGATTTTTGGCGGAGGGGGGCCGCAGGCCGTGGACCATGTGCAGTGCTGGCTGCGCTACATCGATGACCTGCTCATCATATGGCTTTAGAAAGTCCACCGCAGTCAACTCACTGTTACATGCGAACTCGGGCCACCCGTATAGTACCATTAGGGCCATCCCTGTTGGTCAGCACCTTCGAATGAAGCGGATATGCTCTTCTACGGCTAAGTTTGAAGCACAGGCATCTGACCTTAGAGTCAGATTTCAAGCAAGGGGGTATAGTAATAGAAGCATCAGACAGGGATATTTGAGAGCTAGACATGCGCCACGAGATGAACTATTGTGTTCAAATGGCAGAAATCAAAAAAGAAAGGAACAACAGGATGTCATACGTTATATTACAACCTATAACAGTGAGTGGTCCACAATGAGGGGATGTCTCCAGAAATACTGGGATATTCTCAGAAGTGATCCTACGCTCTCTAAATGCCTCACTAACTACCCCGCAATGACTGCCAGAAAGAGCAAAAATTTGAGAGATCTGCTAGTCTCCAGCCATTATGCCCCTAAGAAAACAAAATATGATTTTGGCTCGGGTGGACCGCCTAAAGGGTGTTTCCCGTGCAGAAACTGTATTACATGCCCAAATATCTGCCGGACCACTACTTTTGACTCAGTGGACGGTAGTAGAACTTATACTATCAACCATCATATAAACTGCAATACGACCCAGGTAGTTTATTATGCGGTATGTGGCTGCCCGAAAATTTATGTGGGCCTAACGTCCCGACGTTTGGGAACTCGCATACGTGAGCACGTACGCGACATAATGGCCGCAAAGACAGTGACTGACATGTCGCTGTTGAAAACGATACCACGTCATTTTAGACAATTTCATGGATGTAGTCCCAAAACATTTCAAGCACGAGGTATTGATCATGTCCTTTGTGGCATAAGAGGGGGTGATGTGAAGCGCATTCTGGCACAGCGGGAGTGCCGTTGGATTACCCTATTAGGTACAATGGCTCCCATGGGTCTTAATGAAACTCAAGGCTTCTCATCCTTCCTATAGACTATGCCGGGAATCTCTTTTTGTCATTTGCCGTTAAACATCGATTTTAATTTGTTTCTCTGTCTTTATTCATTTTTTAGTGTTGTGAGTCTGATTCTTTCCGCATGCCTTCCGCTATCGGGGATCTCCACATGAATATGGCACAAGAATACATACATTTCTAAAGGAATCAGAAGAAACCGTGATACAAGAACAAATTATGGACTATATAATGTCATGTAAAGACATGTGTCATTTGTCATCTATAGGCTATAGATCATATATAGGGACTAAGTCGGTACTTTTTTGTTATACGGTAGTTACTAGATAACCTGATAGGTAGACAAGAAACGGATATAGATTATTTTTTCATATATATAAATACCTATCCTGTTTTCGTTCATGTGTTGTTCTGATGTTGCGGAATTAGCATGTGGTTTGATGATTTTATATAGTATATAAATTACCACATTATGCAATGACTCACCATTAATAGCTTTTGTTTCACTTTTTCCTTTTTTCTAAGCGGTATTTGCACTTTTATGTTCATTGTACCGTTGGTATATGAACTGTGTCTTTTGTTTTTTCCTCTATTTGGGTGAGACTACAGCCCAGGGATTAGGTGGACTGTGTCCCACAATGGAGGATTAGACTCATTATAATGTGTTAACCAGCTACATTTTATGGCTGGCTATTAATAGCGACTCACACCGGGCACTTGTCACTTTGTTTCTTAGCACTTGACACTTTATATACTCCTGGGTTTCGGTCCCCTGCTCGCCGGCGATTACTTGTCATGTGGTGTGGGCGTAGCGCTAGCCCGCTCACGTGATGGTAGGATGCTGACGTAGTAGAAGGGCTGGAACGCAGGGATGCGGTTCACTCATGCGCACTAATACCGGCACAATCGTCGCCTGATTGGCGGCGACTTATATATAAACCGGACGGAGATCCGAATTAGGCCACGCCCCCTGAGGAAGCGGTATTCACCAGACGCGAAACGCGCGTTGGGGTAAACAACAGAGACCAGGACAGGACCTGCCACACCGATCATGGGTAAATAGAGCCTTGAACGTTACTTCACTTTATATATTTTACCATTACAAACATCTGATCGGCCTGGCGATCTGACTGCTGTGGTATACTATTGACACTGTGTATGCTTACCTTAAGGGACAGTCTCTATACCACGGTATGTCGGTGGATCTATACCTGTCATTGTAGCACATTTGTTGCATGGTACATATAAACCTATTTGATGGGGTCCTGATCCAGGGTCTATTGTTTTTTGATGTACTCACGGATTTTTCACATGTCATTGTATATGTGGTACCAGTTTTAATAATTTTGTATTGTTCTTAATAAAGATTGGTTATGATTGATTACGTTATTTCTGGCAGTTTCTTTGACTCTTAGTTCTCCTTGGATATATGATTATGATTTGAGTCGCCATAGTAATTTTTGGTCAATTATTCTTTGCTGATGTTCTGTTTATATATGAGTCCAAATCTGCTGCAACCTGTCCACCACAGTATCCACACCAGGACAGTCCGAAGACTCAACCTGTCCTGAAGAGAAACGAGGATGGAACCCAGAGTTGCAGAAAAAGGGCGAAACCAAGGTAGCCGAGCTGGCCCGATTATTAAGGGCGAACTCAGCCAAAGGCAAAAAGGACACCCAGTCATCCTGATCAGCAGAAACAAAGCATCTCAGATATGTTTCCAAGGTCTGATTGGTTCGTTCGGTCTGGCCATTAGTCTGAGGATGGAAAGCCGAGGAAAAAGACAAGTCAATGCCCATCCTACCACAAAAGGCTCGCCAAAACCTCGAAACAAACTGGGAACCTCTGTCAGAAACGATATTCTCTGGAATGCCATGTAAACGAACCACATGCTGGAAGAACAATGGCACCAAATCAGAGGAGGAAGGTAATTTAGACAAGGGTACCAAATGGACCATCTTAGAGAAGCGATCACAGACCACCCAAATGACTGACATCTTTTGAGAGACGGGAAGATCTGAAATAAAATCCATAGAGATATGTGTCCAAGGCCTCTTCGGGACCGGCAAGGGCAAAAGCAACCCACTGGCACGAGAACAGCAGGGCTTAGCCCGAGCACAAATCCCACAGGACTGCACAAAAGTACGCACATCCCGCGACAGAGATGGCCACCAAAAGGATCTAGCCACTAACTCTCTGGTACCAAAGATTCCAGGATGACCAGCCAACACCGAACAATGAACCTCAGAGATAACTTTATTCGTCCACCTATCAGGGACAAACAGTTTCTCCGCTGGGCAACGATCAGGTTTATTAGCCTGAAATTTTTGCAGCACCCGCCGCAAATCAGGGGAGATGGCAGACACAATTACTCCCTCTTTGAGGATACCCGCCGGCTCAGATAAACCCGGAGAGTCGGGCACAAAACTCCTAGACAGAGCATCCGCCTTCACATTTTTAGAGCCCGGAAGGTACGAAATCACAAAGTCAAAACGGGCAAAAAACAACGACCAACGAGCCTGTCTAGGATTCAACCGCTTGGCGGACTCGAGATAAGTCAAGTTCTTATGATCAGTCAAGACCACCACGCGATGCTTAGCTCCTTCAAGCCAATAATGCCACTCCTCGAATGCCCACTTCATGGCCAGCAACTCTCGATTGCCCACATCATAATTTCGCTCAGCAGGCGAAAACTTCCTGGAAAAGAAGGCGCATGGTTTCATCACCGAGCAATCAGAACTTCTCTGCGACAAAACAGCCCCTGCTCCAATCTCAGAAGCATCAACCTCGACCTGGAACGGAAGCGAAACATCTGGTTGACACAACACAGGGGCAGAAGAAAAACGACGCTTCAACTCTTGAAAAGCTTCCACAGCAGCAGAAGACCAATTGACCACATCAGCACCCTTCTTGGTCAAATCGGTCAATGGTTTAGCAATACTAGAAAAATTGCAGATGAAGCGACGATAAAAATTAGCAAAGCCCAGGAACTTTTGCAGACTTTTCAGAGATGTCGGCTGAGTCCAATCATGGATGGCTTGGACCTTAACAGGGTCCATCTCGATAGTAGAAGGGGAAAAGATGAACCCCAAAAATGAAACCTTCTGAACACCAAAGAGACACTTTGATCCCTTCACAAACAAAGAATTAGCACGCAGGACCTGAAACACCGTTCTGACCTGCTTCACATGAGACTCCCAATCATCCGAGAAGATCAAAATGTCATCCAAGTACACAATCAGGAATTTATCCAGGTACTCTCGGAAGATGTCATTCATAAAGGACTGAAACACTGATGGAGCATTGGCAAGTCCGAATGGCATTACTAGATTCTCAAAATGGCCCTCGGGAGTATTAAATGCAGTTTTCCATTCATCGCCTCGCTTAATACGCACAAGATTATACGCACCACGAAGATCTATCTTGGTGAACCAACTAGCCCCCTTAATCCGAGCAAATAAATCAGATAACAACGGCAAGGGGTACTGAAATTTAACCGTGATCTTATTTAGAAGGCGGTAATCTATACAAGGTCTCAGTGAACCATCCTTCTTGGCTACAAAAAAGAACCCTGCTCCTAATGGCGACGATGATGGGCGAATATGCCCCTTCTCCAAGGACTCCTTCACATAACTCCGCATAGCGGCGTGCTCAGGCACAGATAAATTAAACAGTCGACCTTTTGGGAATTTACTACCAGGAATCAAATCGATAGCACAATCACAATCCCTATGCGGAGGTATGGTATCGGACTTGGGCTCATCAAATACATCCCGGTAATCAGACAAGAACTCTGGAACCTCAGAAGGGGTGGATGACGAAATAGTCAGAAATGGGACATCACATGTACCCCCTGACAACCCCAGCTGGACACAGACATGGATTTCCAATCTAATACTGGATTATGGACTTGTAGCCATGGCAACCCCAACACGACCACATCATGCAGATTATGCAACACCAGAAAGCGAATAACCTCCTGATGTGCAGGAGCCATGCACATGGTCAACTGGGTCCAGTACTGAGGCTTATTCTTGGCCAAAGGTGTAGCATCAATTCCTCTCAATGGAATAGGACACTGCAAAGGCTCCAAGAAAAACCCACAACGCCTAGCATACTCCAAGTCCATCAAATTCAGGGCAGTGCCTGAATCCACAAATGCCATGACAGAATACGATGACAAAGAGCAGATCAAGGTAACGGACAGAAGAAATTTTGACTGTACCGTACCAATGGTGGCAGACCTAGCGAACCGCTTAGTGCGCTTAGGACAATCAGAGATAGCATGAGTGGAATCACCACAGTAGAAACACAGCCCATTCAGACGTCTGTGTTCTTGCCGTTCAACTCTGGTCAAAGTCCTATCGCACTGCATAGGCTCAGGTTTAAGCTCAGGTAGTACCGCCAAATGGTGCACAGATTTACGCTCACGCAAGCGTCGACCGATCTGAATGGCCAAAGACATAGACTCATTCAGACCAGCAGGCATAGGAAATCCCACCATGACATCCTTAAGGGCTTCAGAGAGACCTTTTCTGAAAATAGCTGCGAGCGCACCTTCATTCCACTGAGTGAGTACGGACCACTTTCTACAATTCTGACAATATACCTCTATCTCATCCTGACCCTGACACAGAGCCAGCAAATTCTTCTCTGCCTGATCCACTGAATTAGGCTCATCGTACAGCAATCCGAGCGCCAGGAAAAACGCATCGATATTACTTAATGCAGGATCTCCTGACGCAAGAGAAAATGCCCAGTCCTGAGGGTCGCCACGTAAAAAAGAAATAATGATCCTAACTTGTTGAACTGGGTCACCAGAGGAGCGAGGTTTCAAGGCCAGAAATAGTTTACAATTATTTTTGAAACTCAGAAATTTAGTTCGATCTCCAAAAAACAAATCAGGAATAGGAATTCTCGGTTCTAACATTGAATTCTGAACCACAAAGTCTTGAATATTTTGTACTCTTGCTGATCCACACATGAAGACAGACCTTTAATGTCCATCGCTACACCTGTGTCCTGAACCACCCAAATGTCTAGGGGAAAAAAAGGCAAAACACAGTGCAGAGAAAAAAAAATGGTCTCAGAACTTCTTTTTTCCCTCTATTGAGAATCATTAGTACTTTGGGCCTCCAGTACTGTTCTGATAAGGTAATTCAGTACCACAATGGACATAGAGATCAGAGCACATACAGTGACCTGACAATAACCCAAAAACATAGAACGAGCTCTGAGACGTGGGAACTCTGCTGACCGCAATCCCTAATCCTCACCAACCACACTAGAGGCAGCCGTGGATTGCGCCTATTGCTCCCTATGCAACTCGGCACAGCCTGAGAAACTAGCTAGCCTGAAGATAGAAAATAAGCTTACCTTGCCTCAGAGAAATACCCCAAAGGAAAAGGCAGCCCCCACATGTAATGACTGTAAGTTAAGATGAAAAGACAAACGTAGAGATGAAATAGATTTAGCAAAGTGAGGCCCAACTTTCTGAACAGAGCGAGGATAGGAAAGGTAACTTTGCGGTCAACACAAAACCCTACAAAAACCACGCAAAGGGGGCAAAAAGACCCTCCGTACCGAACTAACGGCACGGAGATACACCCTCTGCGTCCCAGAGCTTCCAGCAAGCAGGAAAAAACAAATAGACAAGCTGGACAGAAAAAAAACAGCAAACAAAATAGCAAAGCAGAACTTAGCTATGCAGAGCAGCAGGCCACAGGAACGATCCAGGAGGAAACAGGTCCAATACTAGAACATTGACTGGAGGCCAGGATCAAGGCACTAGGTGGAGTTAAATAGGGCAGCACCTAACGACTTCACCACATCACCTGAGGAAGGAAACTCAGAAGCCGCAGTACCACTTTCCTCCACCAACGGAAGCTCACAGAGAGAATCAGCCGAAGTACCACTTGTGACCACAGGAGGGAGCTCTGCCACAGAATTCACAACACAAGAGTGTGCAAAGCAGTCATGAAACAAAATGTGGCTACTTTGAAGAACCTAGAATATAAGACATAATTTCAGTTGTTTCACACTTTTTTGTTAAGTATATAATTCCACATGAGTTAATTCATAGTTTTGATGCCTTCAGTGTGAATGTACAATTTTCATAGTCAGTCTCATGAAAATACAGAAAAATCTTTAAATGTGAAGATGTGTCCAAACTTTTGATCTGTATTGTACATTGAACAAAATAACCTAACAAGGGAACTGGCTGTGTATCAGGAGTAACCAACGAGACAAAAAAACATCCAGGTACATACTGTAACGCTCGCGCCCAGACTAGTTGGCGCGGACGTGCGGGGGTGTGGCCCCACTGGACCACAGACCAAACTTCCCTGGAAGGGGCGTAACTAAGCAGCTTCCTAGGTGTTCGTTGGAGCCTCTAAAGGTGAGGTCAGACTTGTGCAATAGTAAGCTACCAGGTACCACCCCAGGGTGGTGTCTGGCTGTGGCTGCTGATCCCACCGGGGACGGAACATAGACAGGCAAGCGGGCACGGCTGGCACTCTGGCAGACAGGCGGGTACGGCTGGGACACAGGCAGACAGACTGGTACAACAGAGACACTGGCAGGCGGGCACGGCTGGCTCTCTGGTAGTCAGGCAGGTATGGCTGGCTCTCTGGCAGGACAGGCGAACAAGCCTAGTACACTTGAAAAACCGATAGGGACCTGTCTGCAGACAGGTATGTAAAACAGGTAAGAACCTGTTCAGACAGGAGGACTTAAGAAAAGGTAGAGGAAGACCGCAAGAGCAGATGCAGAGCGAAAGCACAGGAGCTAGAGCCAATAACAGAGATGCCAGAGGCGGAGCCAAAAGCTGGAGGCGGAGCCAAGTGCAGAAATGCAGGAGGCGGAGCCAAGTGCAGAAACGCAGGAGGCGGAGTCAAAAGCAGGAGAAGTAGAGCCGCAAAGAGCGGAACCAGGTAGAACCGCAAGGAGCGGAGCCGCAGAGCGAAGCCACAGAGTGCAGAGCAAGGTCAGAGCGAAGAGACAGAGTGCAGAGCAAGGTCAGAGCGAAGCCACAGAGTGCAGAGCAAGGTCAGAGTGCAGAGCAAAGTCACTGAGAGCAGAGCTCAAGCTAAGCCACAGAGTACAAAGCAGAGAGCAGAGCAAAGTCAGAATGCAGAGCGAGACACAGAGTGCAGAGCCGAGAGCAAAGCCACAGAGTGCAGAGCAAGATAACAAAATGTAGAGCAAGGAGCAAAGCAAGGTCGCAGAGAGCGGAGCCGAAAGCGGAGCAAAGCAAGACTCAGAGAACGCACAGCAGGGAAAGGAAATCAAGACAGGGATATAAACGAACACAGGAACAGGACTAGACTAAGACAGAGTCAGGAACGGGACAAGGCACAGAGACATGGACACAAGCCAGGGTATGACGCCCCTCTGAGTGTCGGACATAGGCCAGGGTACAAAGCCTCACTGGGTGGCTACACAAGGACATAGGCCAGGGTACTAAGCCCCACTGGGTGGCTACACAGGACACGGACCAGGGTACAACGCCCCCTGGGTGGCGGAACACAAGAGTCACAGAGACATGGTCTGGCACTTCAGCAGCTAAGAACTGACTGAAGGAGTAAGTTGCACAGGCCCCTGTTTTGAATTCCGCTCTTGGGCTCCCTCCGGTGGTTGTAAGTGGCACTTTTGTGAGTTCTGCTCTTGGGCTCCCTCCGGTGGTTTTAAGTGGAATGGCTGCTCCTTGGATTTAGCAGTCTGCAGCTGCTTCCACTGATTGTCTTTCTGCTCGACTATTTATGCCTGGCTCTTCCCTTCAGCCAGTGCCACTTGTCAATGGTTCCTGGTTGGATTCACATCTCTCTTGGATTTCCCTGATATCCTGACCAGTTCAGCAAAGATAAGTCCTTTCTTTGCTCTTTTCTGTCCACATGTTGTGGACATATTCGTTCTGTGCATTCTATGTTTTGTCCAGCTTGTCAGTATCGATTAATTCAGTTAAGCTGGAAGCTCTGGGAAGCAGATTTACCCTCCACACCTTTAGTCAGGTGTGGAGATTTTTGTAAACTCTGTGTGGATTTTTGTAGTTTTTTAATACTGACCGCACAGTATTCCGTCCTGTCCTATCTAGGGTTGAGCGACCTTTACTTTTATAGGATCGGGTCGGGTTTCATGACGGGTCGAGTGAAATCGGCCGATCCTATAAAAAAGTCGGGGTCGGGGTCGGCCGAAACTCGAAACCCAATGCAGTGCATTGGGTTTCCAATGGTTTCCAGGGTCTGAAGGAGCGGAAACTCTCCTTCAGGCCCTGGGATCCATATTTAAGTGTAAAATAAAGAATCAAAATAAAAAATATCGCTATACTTACCCTCTGACGCGCCCTGGTACTAACCGGGAACCTTCCTTCCTTCGAATCATTGCTTTCAGGACCTTGCGGTGACGTCGCGGTGACGTCGCGGCTTGTGATTGGTCGCGCGGCCGCCCATGTGACCGCTCGCGCGACCAATCACAAGCCGCGACGTCACCGCGACGTCACGCAAGGTCCTGGAAGCGCTGATTCGAAGGAAGGAAGGTTCCCGGTTAGTACCAGGGCCCGTCAGAGGGTAAGTATAGCGATATTTTTTATTTTAATTCTTTATTTTACATTAAATATGGATTCCGATATCGATTTCCGATATTGCAAACATATCGGAAATCGGGATCGGAATTCCGATACCACATTCAGAAGATCGCCGACTTCATGGTCGACCCCACACAGGGGTCGGGTCGGGTTTCATGAAACCCGACTTTGCCAAAAGTCGGCGACTTCTGAAAGTGGCCGACCCGTTTCGCTCAACCCTAGTCCTATCTATCTAGCTAGACTGGCCTCCTGTGCTACATCCTGGTTTCATTCTACGTATGTCTTTTCCCTCTCCACTCACAGTCTTTACTTGTGGGGGGCTATCTATCCTTTGGGGATTTTCTCTGAGGCAAGATAGTTTTCCTGTTTCTATCTTTAGGGGTAGTTAGTTCTCAGGCTGTGACGAGGTGCCTAGGGAGTGACAGGAGCATCCCACGGCTACTTCTAGTGTTGTGTTGAGCTTAGGGACTGCGGTCAGTACAGGTACCACCTCCTTCAGAGCTCGTCCCATGTTGCTCCTAAACCACCAGTTCATAACAGGCCCCCACCAATGGGTGGGGATTTCTTAAATACAGGAAGCCTCATGGCGATTGGCCAGGGACACCTTAGCAAGGTGCACACAGTCTCTATAAGAAACAGGAGTTGCTGGCGCCGCCCCCCTATGCACACAGACAGCATGCTCAGAGCAAACAGCAGACATGAGGCACACAGCATGGAGCTGGCAGAAGAGAGAAGTCACAACAAGGCTAAGAGAAGTGAGTTCGAGTGTAATGCAGGTGGGGGATGGGAGGCCATGCAGTGATGCCAGCAGGGTTGTTACACATACCACTTCACCTGCCATATTAATCTAGCATTGCGGTACAAATGTATTGGGGGCACATGCTCCTTATAGGTATAACGCCTGCCAAGCAATAGTCCTAAATATAGACTAAACAGTGTCCCAGATTCTTATGAAATACCTGTAGTCATGGTATAAGCCTGGATGGTGGTCCCGTAGCGCACCTCGACGCGCGTTTCACTGCCTCTGCAGTTTTGTCAGGAGGTAAGTGAATGCGGTGTCTAACTGGCTATTTATGCTAGATGATAATTACATACCTTTATGTCAGCTGTATGTGGCGCGCTGCTGCCATGTTGCATCGCGGGGAGGGGGGCGGCACTCAAGGGACACGTCACCTGGGCATGTGACCCGGTCATGTGACCAGGGCCGTAACCAGGCCGGCACGACACCATGAAGAGCTACCGCCCACCTCACCGCAAGGCAGCGCATGCTCGATGCGCGCTCCAGCCGTTTGGCTTAAATAAAATAGGACCATGCACATTTAGAAATTGGATTTCACCATTTTATTTAATTTACAAATTGTAGCTACCAAGCTATGATTATTATTGTGCAAATTACTCTTTAATAACCTCATTGATAGGAGACATGATGTGTAAGCGTGTGTATTTCTGTGCATGGCACTCATACTCTATACTGAATGAATGTTTGAAAATTGTGTGTGTTTTGCGTATTGTAGGCGAGATACTTTGTGGCATTTACACAGTAATGGCTTTCTTCTGGCGACTCGACCATGCAGCTCATTTTTCTTCAAGTACCTCCTTATTGTGCATCTTGAAACAGCCACACCACTAGTTTTCAGAGAGTCATGTATTTCAGCTGTTGTTATTTGTGGGTTTTTCTTTGTGTGACGCCCCAGGGTCCTGGTCGTCACAGTGGCATTGCTTTCCTCATGGGGAGAGTGATGTCACACTTGGAAGCGATGAAAGATCTCTTTTATCAGGTAAATAAATACACACCTTCAAACTCCAGGCCAGAAGGGGGAGCTCTGAACCCAGATTAAGGGTGAACTCCCCTATAAATACTTTCTGGTCTGGAGGGAAAGGAAGGAAGTTTTTGAGCAGTCTGTCAGAGGACAGAGAAGAGAGCAGTTAGACATTGAGTGTCAGAAAGACTGAAGGAGCCATGTAGCCAGAGTTGCTACAGCTCCTGGAGAAAGAGAAAGAATACGAAAGGAAGAATATTGTTTAGTGAGCGTGCAGGAGAGCGAAACACAGGAGAGTGACATTTGGGGAGAACAGCTGCAACTGAGCTATCTCCCTGTGAAGCGCAGATTACCAGTAGCCGGAAGACCAAGGTTGTGAGGGATTCTAAGACTTTCAGCAGAAACCAGCAAGACTGCTGGATTGCACGTCACCTGTCTGCCCTAATACCCAGGAGA
This sequence comes from Ranitomeya imitator, assembly GCF_032444005.1. Lineage (NCBI taxonomy): Eukaryota > Metazoa > Chordata > Amphibia > Anura > Dendrobatidae > Ranitomeya > Ranitomeya imitator. The sequence continues at coordinate 401,594,831 of NC_091284.1, forward strand.
CACAGTGGCACATAGAGCCCGGGTCATGATAGAGACCCTGTAAAAAGGCTTGAGTCACATGTCATACGGGTTTGTGTCCCACCTTTATGGAGGACAGAGAGAACTGTGAGGACCTTATCAGAAGCCATAGGCAGTAAGGGACTACAACACCACCACGCTATGAGGAAGGCTTTTAACTCCAGCTGGTAAAGGGGACTCTGAATTCGCTTCCAAGGCGGTCGAACCCTGCCTGTACCTGTGATCTGGTGCCCTGGACTGTGGCTGCCTGAAGTCTTCAGTAAACCAGGTAAAGAGACTGCAACCCTGTGTCCTTGTTCTTTACTGCACCATTCACCATCTCCATCTACACACCGGGAACCCTGGGGACCTACTTCACCTGTGAGAAGTTATACCATCTACCTGCCATACCATCACCCCAGAGGACCCCTTTAAGGAGCGTCGGTCCCTGCTGACAGAATACCACAGGTGATGTCACGAACATAAACTTTAATCAATTCCCTTTTACATGAGCGCCCAGGGCCACGGACCGGGTCACCGCCGTGCCATGTCCCCTTAAAGAAGTTGTCCACTACAATAATTATTTTTTTTTTCCATAAATCTTGCTATTATGTGCCACTGAAAACATCCACTGTGTTTATTTTAGCAATATTACCTGTTATCATGCTGTAGCAGCACATCTTCAGTGCTGGATCCAGCTCTCATGGGGTTAATCGACAACTCCGTTTCTCCTGAGTTATTGTGCTCTAATACTACAAGTTCCATGATGCATTGCACTGGCCACTAAGCTGGAACCTACCAGACCCACTCCAAAACACACCCAAACCTCTCCCTCCTCTCTCTTCAAAAAGGTTTGTGATGTCATTTCTGTCCAACCTCCTCTTTTACATTTGTCCAACCCACACTCCATTACACACATAGATAGATAGATAGATAGATAGATAGATAGCTACAGCGTCGGACTGGAGCACCTTGGGCCCACCAGAGAAAATCATTCTTGGGGCCCACTATGTAGCTACATAGAAATAGATACAAGACCACCAATTGTGCGATAAAAAGCGCTAATATCAGGGTATAATATAAGGTAGTTCACGTCTTAATAATGTAGCAAGGGTTGGGGTAGCCCCCTCACAGAATATAATGTAGCCCCCTCATAAAATATAATGCAGTCCCCTCTCATAGAATATAATGCAGCACCCCACAAAATATAATGCAACCCTCTCAGGTATGACACAGTCCCCACCATAGAATATAATGTAGCACCCCCATAGGGTATAATGCAGCCCCCCCTCATATAGTATAATGCCACCCAGCACAGAATATAATGTAGTCCCCTGAGAGAATGCAGTTCCACCACAGAATATAATGCAGCCCCCCCATAGAGTATACTGTAGCCCCCTCATATAGTATGATGTAGCCCCCATAATATTATGTAGTCCCCTGAGAGAATAATGCAGCCCCACCACAGAATATAATGCAGCCCCCCATAGAGTATACTGTAACCCCTCATATAGTATGATGTAGCCCCCATAATATAATGTAGTACCTTGAGTATAATGCAGTCCCCCCACAGAATATAATGTAGCCCCCCAGGGCCGTATTTAGAGTTTCTGCTGCCCTTGGCACTTTTAGCGCTGCCTCCCCTTTTGGTGAGTATGACACTATCGGCAGTGACTTTGGCAAAAATCGCTGATGTGAAAGTTGCCTTTTGCAGCAGATCGGGCAGTTTTTCTGCATCTGCCGCGTAACGGATCACTTATGGCAACACTGCGTTCGGCCTCAGTCATTCTCTATGGGATTTGCGGCACTTGCCGTGATCTGGCAAATGTGGTACCATACCTCCCAACTTTTGAAGAAGGGAAGGAGGTATAAAGTTTGCGGCGCGCGTAGTGCGCCGCGGCAAATTTTAGGCCACGCCTCTGACTAGACCCATTTCACAACTAGTCACACCCATATCCACGTCCCAACCGCAGCCATTTAGCACTGCTGATCACACTGTTTTATATACAATAATTATAAACAAAAAAATATGGCCACACAGTGCTCCATACTGTATAATGACCGCACATGATGCTCAATACTGTATAACGGCCACCACACATGATGCTCCATAGTGTATAACGGCCACACAGTTCTCCATACTGTATAATGACCACAAATGATGCTCCATACTGTATAACGGCCACACATGATGCTCCATACTGTATAACGGCCACACATGATGCTCCATACTGTATAATGACCCCCCTCCTGTATGCATGGCTCATCTCCCTCCTATCCCATATACATAGCTCATATTACCCCTCCTGTATGCATGGCTCATATTCCCCCCTGCATGGCTCATATTCCCCCCTGCATGGCTCATATTCCCCCCTGCATGGCTTATATCCCCCCCTGCATGGCTCATATTCCCCCTTGCATGGCTTATATCCCCCCCTGCATGGCTCATATTCCCCCCCTGCATGGCTCATATTCCCCCCCTGCATGGCTCATATCCCCCCCTGCATGGCTCATATCCCCCCATGCATGGCTCATATCCCCCCCTGCATGGCTCATATTCCCCCCTGCATGGCTTATATCCCCCCCTGCATGGCTCATATTCCCCCCTGCATGGCTCATATTCCCCCCTGCATGGCTCATATCCCCCCCTGCATGGCTCATATCCCCCCATGCATGGCTCATATCCCCCCCTGCATGGCTCATATTCCCCCCTGTATGCAGGCTTATCTCTCCGCTCCTGCTCCTGCTCGGCGCGCCGGCTTATGTCCTCCTTCATTCCCCCCCCCCCCCGTTCCCCCGTCCCTCATACTCACCTGTCTTCCCACTGCACGGCCGTGCCGACATCCCTCGCGCTCTGTCCCGACTTCAGGCGGCGGCGCCGGCGCAGCACCTTCTTCCTGCTTGAGCGGTCATGTGACACCGTTCATTAAGATCATGAATATGCGCATATTCATGATCTTAATGAGCGGTGTCACGTGACCGCTCGTGCAGTGCAGACGCCGAGACCATCGCTGGAGCAGGCAGGGTGAGTATTCAAGGCGAGCAGGCGAGCGAGCGAGCAAGCGGGCAGGCGGCGGCGGGGGGGGGCCCTGGAGCGGGGGGAGGCCCTGCCAGCAGATGCCAGTGTCAGGGCCCACCGGAGTATCCTCCGGTTCCCCGGTGGGCCAGTCCGAGCCTGGATAGATAGATAGATAGATAGATAGATAGATAGATAGATAGATAGATAGATAGATAGATAGATAGATAGATAGATAGATATGGGATAGATAGATAGATAGATAGATAGATAGATAGATAGATAGATAGATAGATAGATATGGGATAGATAGATAGATAGATAGATAGATAGATAGATATGGGATAGATAGATATGGGATAGATAGAGAGATAGATATGGGATAGATAGATAGATAGATAGATAGATAGATAGATAGATAGATAGATAGATAGATAGATAGATAGATAGATAGATAGATAGATATGGGATAGATAGATAGATAGATATGGGATAGATAGATAGAGAGATAGATAGATATGAGATAGATAGATATATAGATATGTATCTACTGTATATATCTATGTCTATTTCCATAGATATGTCCATATCCATGTTTCTAAACCCCTTCACCCCTGGAGCTTTTTTCGTTTATCGCTCCCCTTCTTTCCTGAGCCATAATGTTTCCGTCAATATGGCCATGTGGGGGCTTGTCTTTTACGGGACAAGTTCTACTTTTGAACGACACCATTGGTTTTACCATGTCGTGCAACAGAAAATGTGAAAAAAATTCAAAGTGCGATGAAATTGCAAAAAAAAGTGCAAATCCGACACTTGTTTTTTGCTTGGCTTTTTTGCTAGGTTCACTAAATGCTAAGGCTGTGTGCACACGTTGTGGATTTGATTCCAGATCCGCAGGGTTTTTTTCTGCACAGAATTGCATCAACCTATGGGAGACACAGACTTGTGCACATGCTGCGGAAAAAGCCGCACCGAAACGCAGCTTTTTTTTTTCCCGCAGCATGTCACTTCTTTTGTGCCGAACTGCAGCGGTTCTGCACCCTTAGACATTCATTGAGTCGGGCACATCCGCAGCAAAACCGCAGATGTAAAAAAGATCTGCAGTTCTGCTGCGGATGTGGGTCCGAGAAACGCTGAAGTTCGGGAGGAGGGAAGTGTGTGGGCGGTGACTGTGTGCGTGTATGTGTGTGCGGGCGGGGTCTGTGGGCTGTTCGGGTGTGTGCGGGACTGTTCAGGTGCGAGCTGGTGGGGTCTGCGGGCTGTTCGGATGTGTGTGGCGCTGTACAGGACTGTTCAGGTGTGTGCGGGGTCTGCGGGCTGTTCGGATGTGTGCGGGACTGTTCGGATGTGTGCGAGGCTGTGCGGGTGTGTGCCTGGCTGTTCGGGTGTGTGCGGGACTCTTCGGATGTGTGCGGCGCTCGGCGGGACTGTTCGGGTGTGTGCGGGGGTCTTTTGGGGAGTGTGTGCAGGCATCATCCGATGGGACTACAAGTACGCAGCATCCAATCTGCAGCTAATTTGGATGTAATCCGGACAGTGGACACACACCCTACACTAGCCATACATCTATCAATAGATATATCTATCCAGATATATCTATAGATAGATATATGAATAGATAGATAGATGTATGCATCTATAGATCTATCTATATGCAGATCTGTCTATCCATTTCATCTATCATCTATCTGTCTATTTGTGTGTAATTGAGTGTGGGTTGGACAAATGTAAAAGAGGAGGTTGGACAATAATGACATCACAAATCTTTTTTTTCTTCAATAATACATTTTTATTTAGCTTTCAAAAACGCATACAAAAACACACAAAAACAGCACCAAAGAAAAATTTAAAAATGCACCAAAAACTGCATCAAAACCACCAAAAACTGCATCAAAACCGTGCAAAAAATGCTCCAAAAACCACACCAAGAACTGCATCAAAACCGCACAAAAAACGTGAAAAAAAGTGAAAAGAATGCATAAAAAACGCAGCTGCGTTTTCTGCAAGGAGATGCAGATTTTGTGCAGCAAATTCTGCACCCAAATCTGCAACGTGTGCACACAGCATAAAACTGACCTACCATTATGATTCTCCAAGTCATTACGAGTTCATAGACACCAAACACGTCTAGGTTATTTTTTTTCTAAGTGGTGAAAAAAAATCCAAACTTTGCTAAAAATAAATAAAATAATTGCGCCTTTTTCCGATACCCGTAGCGTCTATATTTTCTGAGATATCGGGTTGGGTAAGGGCTAATTTTTTGCGTGCCAAGCTGACGTTTTTAATGATACCACTTTTATGCAGATTCTTTTGATCGCCCGTTATTGCATTTTAATGCAATGTCGCGGCGACCAAAAAAACATAATTTTGGCTTTTGATTATTTTTCTCGCTACGCAGTTTAGCGATCATGTAAATTTCTTTTTTGTACTGAAAACAGCTGACATGTTGTGGCTTTCAAGTGGGCTCACCGCCGAAGCCCACCTCAAAGCGGGAGATACTGCCAGCTGACGCACTATTCCATCAGCTGGCAGAAAGGGGATAATGAACAATATGTTTCAGTTAAAAAAAAAAAAGAAAAAAAAATGGTGTGGGCTCCCGCTCAATTTTCTGCGCCAGAGGGGGAAAGCAGACGGCCGGGGGCCAATATTTGTAGCCTGGGAAGGGGGTAATACCCATGGCCCCTCCCAGGCTATAAATATCAGCCCACAGCTGTCTGGGTAGCCTTTACTGGCTATTAAAATAGGGGGACCCCTGTTATGATCCGGTGGTTTGGACAAATAATGGACCAGATAGTTACAGATAATAAGGACGAGCTCTGGGACGTGGGAACTCTGCTGACCGCAATCCCTAAACCTATCAAAACACACTAGAAATAGCTGTGGATTGCGCCTAACGCTCCCTATGCAACTCGGCACAGCCTAAGAAACTAGCTAGCCCTGAAGATAGAAAAACAAAGCCTACCTTGCCTCAGAGAAATTCCCCAAAGGAAAAGGCAGCCCCCCACATATAATGACTGTGAGTAAAGATGAAAATACAAACACAGAGATGAAATAGATTTAGCAAAGTGAGGCACGACTTACTGAACAGACCGAGGATAGAAAAGGTTACTTTGCGGTCAGCACAAAAACCTACAAAAGACCACGCAGACAGTGCAGGGAAAAATACCTTCCGCACCGACTCACGGTGCGGGAGGCGCCCCTCTGCGTCCCAGAGCTTCCAGCAAGCAAGGCAATATTGACAAAAGCAAGCTGGACAGAAAAAATAGCAAACAAGCAAAATAGCACAGAGGAACTTAGCTTCTGCTGGAGCAACAGGAACTCAGAACGATCCAGGAGCGAACTAGAGCCATAGTACAACATTGACAGCTGGCATGGGGCAAAGATCTAAGTGAAGTTAAATAGAGCAGCCCACTAACGAATTAGCCTCGTCACCTGTGGAAGGAAACTCAGAAACACCCACAGGCACCAGAGAAAGTCCATGGACAGAACCAGCCGAAGTACCATTCATGACCACAGGAGGGAGCCTGACAACAGAATTCACAACAATACCCCCCCCTTGAGGAGGGGTCACCGAACCCTCACGAGAGCCCCCAGGCCGACCAGGATGAGCCAAATGAAAGGCACGAACCAGATCGGCCTCATGAACATCAGAGGCAAAAACCCAGGAATTATCCTCCTGAACATAACCCTTCCACTTGACCAAGTATTGGAGTTTCCGTCTCGAAATACGAGAATCCAAAATCTTCTCCACCACATACTCCAACTCCCCCTCAACCAACACCGGAGCAGGAGGGTCAACAGATGGAACCACAGGCGCCACGTATCTCCGCAATAACGACCTATGGAACACATTATGGATGGCAAAAGAATCTGGAAGGGCCAAACGAAATGACACAGGATTGATAACCTCAGAAATTTTATACGGACCAATGAAACGAGGCTTAAACTTAGGAGAGGAAACCTTCATAGGAACATAACGAGACGACAACCAAACTAAATCCCCAACACGAAGTCGGGGACCCACACAGCGCCGGCGGTTAGTGAAACGTTGAGCCTTCTCCTGGGACAATGTCAAATTGTCCACCACATGAGTCCAAATCTGCTGCAACCTATCCACCACAGTATCTACACCAGGACAGTCCGAAGACTCAACCTGCCCTGAAGAGAAACGAGCATGGAAACCAGAATTGCAGAAAAACGGCGAAACCAAAGTAGCCGAGCTGGCCCGATTATTAAGGGCAAACTCAGCCAACGGCAAAAAGGACACCCAATCATCCTGATCAGCAGAAACAAAGCATCTCAGATATGTTTCCAACGTCTGATTAGTTCGTTCGGTTTGGCCATTTGTCTGAGGATGGAAAGCCGAGGAAAAAGAGAAATCAATGCCCATCCTAGCACAAAAGGATCGCCAAAACCTCGAAACAAACTGGGAACCTCTGTCCGAAACGATGTTCTCCGGGATGCCATACAAACGAACCACATGCTGGAAAAACAATGGCACCAAATCAGAGGAGGAAGGCAATTTAGACAAGGGTACCAAATGGACCATCTTAGAAAAGCGATCACAAACCACCCAAATGACTGACATCTTTTGAGAGACGGGGAGATCCGAAATAAAATCCATAGAAATATGCGTCCAGGGCCTCTTCGGGACCGGCAAGGGCAAAAGCAACCCACTAGCACGAGAACAGCAGGGCTTAGCCCGAGCACAAGTCCCACAGGACTGCACAAAAGAACGCACATCCTGTGACAAAGACGGCCACCAAAAGGATCTAGCCACCAAATCTCTGGTACCAAAGATTCCAGGATGCCAAGCCAACACCGAACAATGAAGCTCAGAGATAACTCTATTAGTCCATTTATCAGGGACAAACAGTTTCTCTGCTGGGCAACGGTCAGGTCCATCAGCCTGAAATTTTTGCAGCACCCGCCGCAAATCAGGGGAGATGGCAGACAAAATTATCCCCTTTTTGAGAATACCTGCCGGCTCAGAAACACCTGGAGAGTCAGGCACAAAACTCCCTGACAGGGCATCAGCCTTCACATTCTTAGCGCCCGGAAGGTACGAAACCACAAAATCAAAATGGGAGAAAAACAACGCCCATCGAGCCTGTCTCGGATTCAACCGTTTGGCAGACTCAAGATAAGTCAAATTTTTGTGATCTGTCAAGACCACCACGCGATGCTTGGCTCCTTCAAGCCAATGACGCCACTCCTCGAATGCCCACTTCATGGCCAACAATTCTCGATTACCAACATCATAATTGCGCTCAGCAGGCGAAAACTTTCTAGAAAAAGAAAGCACATGGCTTCATTCCCGAGCCATCAGAACTTTTTTGCGACAAAACAGCCCCTGCCCCAATCTCAGAGGCATCAACCTCAACCTGAAATGGGAGCGAAACATCTGGCTGGCACAACACAGGGGCAGAAGAAAAACGACGCTTCAATTCCTGAAAAGCATCCACGGCCGCAGAAGACCAATTGACCACATCAGCACCCTTCTTGGTCAAATCAGTCAACGGTTTAGCAACACTAGAAAAATTAGCGACGAAGCGACGATAAAAATTAGCAAAGCCCAGGAACTTTTGCAGGCTCTTCACAGATGTCAGCTGACTCCAATCATGAATGGCCTGGACTTTAACAGGGTCCATCTCGACAGTAGAAGGGGAAAAAATGAACCCCAAAAATGAAACCTTCTGAACTCCAAAGAGACACTTTGACCCCTTCACAAACAAGGAATTAGCACGAAGGACCTGGAACACCATTCTGACCTGCTTCACATGAGACTCCCAATCATCCGAAAAGACCAAAATATCATCCAAATACACAATCAGGAATTTATCCAGGTACTCTCGGAAAATGTCATGCATAAAGGACTGAAATACTGATGGAGCATTGGAAAGCCCGAATGGCATCACCAGGTACTCAAAATGGCCCTCGGGCGTATTAAATGCTGTTTTCCATTCATCGCCCCGTTTAATACGCACAAGATTATACGCCCCTCGAAGGTCTATCTTGGTAAACCAACTAGCCCCTTTAATACGAGCAAACAAGTCAGACAGCAACGGCAAAGGATACTGAAATTTGACTGTAATTTTATTAAGAAGGTGGTAATCAATACAAGGTCTCAAAAACCATCCTTCTTGGCCACAAAAAAGAACCCTGCTCCCAACGGTGATGACGATGGGCGAATATGGCCTTTCTCCAAGGATTCCTTTATATAACTCCGCATAGCGGCGTGTTCTGGCACAGATAAATTGAACAATCGGCCCTTAGGAAAGTTACTACCAGGAATCAAATGAATTGCAAGATTCGCAATCCCTATGAGGAGGTAGGGCACTGGCTTTGGGCTCATCAAATACATCCTGATAATCCGACAAAAACTCCGGAACTTCAGAAGGAGTAGAAGACAAAATTGACAAAAATGGAACATCACCAAGTACCCCCTGGCAACCCCAGCTGGACACAGACATAGATTTCCAGTCCAATACTGGATTATGGACCTGTAGCCATGGTAACCCTAAAACGACCACATCATGCAGATTATGTAACACCAAAAAACGGATATCCTCCTGATGTGCAGGAGCCATGCACATGGTCAATTGGGTCCAGTACTGAGGCTTATTCTTGGCCAAAGGCGTAGCATCAATTCCTCTCAATGGAATAGGATGCTGCAAGGGCTCCAAAAAAAAACCACAGCGCCTAGCATACTCCAAGTCCATCAAATTCAGGGCAGCGCCTGAGTCCACAAATGCCATAACAGAATAAGACGACAAAGAGCAAATTAGAGTAACGGACAAAAGAAATTTAGACTGTACCGTACCAATGGTGGCAGACTTAGCGAACCGCTTAGTGCGCTTAGGACAATCGGTGATAGCATTAGTGGAGTCACCACAGTAAAAACACAGCCCATTCTGACGTCTGTGTTCCTGCCGTTCAGCTCTGGTCAAAGTCCTATCACACTGCATAGGCTCAGGCCCATGCTCAGATAGTACCGCCAAATGGTGCACAGTTTTACGCTCACGCAAGCGCCGATCGATCTGAATAGCCAAAGACATAGACTCATTCAGACCAGCAGGCATGGGAAATCCCACCATGAAATCTTTAAGGGCTTCAGAGAGACCCTTTCTGAAGATTGCTGCCAGGGCACATTCATTCCACTGAGTGAGCACAGACCACTTTCTAAACTTCTGACAATATATCTCTGCTTCATCCTGACCCTGACATAGAGCCAGCAAGATTTTCTCTGCCTGATCCACTGAATTAGGTTCGTCATAAAGCAATCCGAGCGCCAGGAAAAACGCATCTACATCACGCAATGCCGGGTCTCCTGGCGCAAGAGAAAATGCCCAGTCTTGAGGGTCGCCACGTAATAAGGAAATAATGATCCTTACCTGTTGAACAGGATCACCTGAGGAGCGAGGTTTCAAAGCTAGAAACAATTTACAATTATTTTTGAAATTCAAGAACTTAGATCTATCACCAAAAAATAAATCAGGAATTGGAATCCTAGGCTCTGACATCGGATTCTGAATCACAAAATCTTGAATGTTTTGTACCCTTGCAGTGGGATTATCCATCCAAGAGGACAGACCTTGAATGTCCATGTCTACACCTGTGTTCTGAACCACCCAGAGGTAAAGGGGAAAAGTGAGACAGAACACGCTGCAAAGAAAAAAAAAATGGTCTCAGAGCTTCACTTATCCCTCTATTGAGATGCATCAATACTTTTGGCCAGCTGTACTGTTATGATCCGGTGGTTTGGACAAATAATGGACCAGATAGTTACAGATAATAAGGACAAGCTCTGGGACATGGGAACTCTGCTGACCGCAATCCCTAAACCTATCAAAACACACTAGAAATAGCTGTGGATTGCGCCTAACGCTCCCTATGCAACTCGGCACAGCCTAAGAAACTAGCTAGCCCTGAAGATAGAAAAACAAAGCCTACCTTGCCTCAGAGAAATTCCCCAAAGGAAAAGGCAGCCCCCCACATATAATGACTGTGAGTAAAGATGAAAATACAAACACAGAGATGAAATAGATTTAGCAAAGTGAGGCACGACTTACTGAACAGACCGAGGATAGAAAAGGTTACTTTGCGTTCAGCACAAAAACCTACAAAAGACCACGCAGACAGTGCAGGGAAAAATACCTTCCGCACCGACTCACGGTGCGGGAGGCGCCCCTCTGCGTCCCAGAGCTTCCAGCAAGCAAGGCAATATTGACAAAAGCAAGCTGGACAGAAAAAATAGCAAACAAGCAAAATAGCACAGGGGAACTTAGCTTCTGCTGGAGCAACAGGAACTCAGAACGATCCAGGAGTGAACTAGAGCCATAGTACAACATTGACAGCTGGCATGGGGCAAAGATCTAAGTGGAGTTAAATAGAGCAGCCCACTAACGAATTAGCCTCGTCACCTGTGGAAGGAAACTCAGAAACACCCACAGGCACCAGAGAAAGTCCATGGACAGAACCAGCCGAAGTACCATTCATGACCACAGGAGGGAGCCTGACAACAGAATTCACAACAGACCCCCCCAAAAAATGACGTGGGGTCCCCCTATATTTTATAGCCAGAAAGGCTACACAGACAGCTGCGGACTGATATTCATAGCCTAGAGAGGGGCCATGGAAATTGACCCCGCCCCCCCGGCTGCAAATACCAGTCCGCAGCCGCCCCAGAAATGGCTCATCTGTGAGATGCGCAAATTCCGGCACTTAGCCCTTCTCTTCCCACTCCCGTGTAGTGGTGGGATATGCGGTAATAAAGGGTTAATGTCACCTTGCTATTGTAAGGTGACTTTAAGCCGGGTTAATAATGGAGAGGCGCCAATAATATCCATTATTAATCCTATAGTAGTGAAAGAGTTAAAAAAAAAAAAAATAGACACAGCCAGAAAAAAGTATTTTAATATTCTTCATTTAACCATACTTCAGCGCCTGCAAAAAACGTAAAATAATAAACCGTATACTACCTGTCCGCCGTAGTCCAATTAATAACGAGTGTCCCACGACGATCTCCCCTATAGAACAGTGACATCGGGTGATGTCACTGCTCTATAGCACCCTCAGTGACACACTGACAGGAGACAATGGCTCCTGCAGTGCATCACTGAGAGGTTACCTAAGGACAAAGTCTCACTTTATGGCAATTGCTGCGTGGGAAAATTTCTCACCCAGCAATGCCATAAGTGAGACTAGGGACTATTTTCTCACAGGGGCGTAGGAATACATTGTGGGGAATACATTATGGAAGGATACCTTCCATCATTGTCCTGGAGCCCCTGGAGAACGGTCACATCAGATGATGCTCCTTATCTCCACGGGAGATCGTTGTGGAACACTCGTTTTAATTGGATATCTGCGGATCAGGGAGTATATTGTTTGTTTATTATTTTAAATTTTTTTACAGGTGACACTGGCTTCGGGGATCAAAGTGACAAGTGATGGTATGTACTCTATGTTATATGTACTGTATGTCTATATGTATGTTGTATGTATGTATGTACTGTATGTGTCATGTTGCATGTCGTATGGTGCATGTCGTCGCATGGTGCATGTCGTCGCATGGTGCATGTCGCATGTGCATGTCGTCGCTTGGTGCATGTCGTCACATGGTGCATGTCGCATGGTGCATGTCGTCACATGATGCATGTCACATGGTGCATGTCGTCACATGGTGCATGGCGCATGTCGTCGCATGGTGCGTGTCGCATGTGCATGTCATCACATGGTGCATGTCGCATGTCATCGCATGGTGCATGTCACATGTTCATGTCATCGCATGGTGCATTGCGCATGCAGTCACATGGCGCATGCCGCATGTCGCATGGTACATTGGTCCATGGCGCATGTCGTTGCATGGTGCATGGCACATGGTGCATGTCGCATGTAGTCACATGGTGCATGTCGCGTAGTGCATGTCGTCGCATGTGCATGTCGTCACATGGTGCATGGCGCATGTCATCACATGGTGCATGTCGTCACATGGTGCATGTCACATGGTGCATGTCGTCGCATGGTGCATGTCGTCACATGGTGCATGTCGTAACATGGTGCATGTCGCATGTGCATGTCGTCAAATGGTGCATGTCGCATGGTGCATGTCGTCGCTCGGTGCATGTTGCGTATGCATGTTGGCACATGGTGCATGTCATCGCATGGTGCATGTCACATGGTGCATGTCGCTGCATGTCACATGGTGCATGTCGCATGTGCATGTCGTCACATGGTGCATGTCATGTTGCATGTCGTCGCATGTTGTCACATGTTGCATGTTACATGGTGTATGTTGTATGTCTGTACTGTATATGTGTATGTGTATGTGTTTTTTGTTTTTTTTTACATTCAACACAGCCGGATGATGGGACTACTATTGTCCCATCATTGGCTAATGTGTCACAGTCACTGTAGCAGGCAGAGCCCGATGGGACTTTTAGTCCCATTGGACGATGCCTGGACAAAGAGACACACAGCAATGACGTCCGCCCGCCGCAGACCCCAGCACGGCCAGCGGACCCATCGCACCGCCCGGCGCAGCCCTACAGCACATCCCGGCACCGACATGCCCAGGCACAGGGCACATCCCGGTGTGCACCACTGCACATCCCGGTGCAGCACCACGGCACATCCCGGCGCATCCCTGCGCCGGCACATCCCGCAGACTCCCCAGCGCCCGCCCATTCCAGCACAGCGTTCACATCCCTGCCTAGCCCCGCCTGCCCCCAGCACAGCCCTGCAGCCCCCAGCGCCACCCACAGCCCAGTCACTCTTGAGTGACTGCTGTCTGTGGAGGCTGGTCACGCCTGCTCATGACGTCACGTCAATTTCCAGAGTCTGGAAATTGACGTGACGTTGGCGGAAATTAGCGGCGGCTGCAGCCTGGGGGTCACAACACCCGGACTCAGCCGCCGGTATAGCGCCACTCACAGGCAGTATCGGCAACGGAAGGTATTTACACAATTCATTAGGGGCCCCGGGGGGATACATTGGGGGGTTAATTGAAAGTAGTGGACAACCCCTTTAAGTACTGGACCCGGTACCGAGTATCCCCACGGCCCTGGCTGGCGACTTTTGCATCCCAAACAAATTTCTTTCCATTGTGGATGACATTTTTGTTGGTCTACCTGACCGTGGTTTTGTTTTTGATTTTCCATTTGTTAATCACAGAATTGAACGCTGCTGACTGGCATTGTCAATTCCTTGGATATCTTTTTGTATCCCATTCCTGTTTTATACAGTTCATCTACCTTTTCCCATAGATCCGTTGACAATTCTTTTGCTTTCCCCATGACTTACAATCCAGAAACAAGAAAAAGAAAAAATGGCCGACAGCACTCACAGCCCGGAGCGCTCGTCCCGGTCCAGGGAACCCACTAGGACCACAGAAGACTCAGGCAATGAAATGACAGCGCTCCATCCAGGTGTATAGTCCAAACGAATACGTTTATTGAGCCACCGAACAGCAACGTTTCGACCCAATGCTTGACAAAGACCCATTGGGTCAAAACGTTGCTGTTCGGTGGCTCAATAAACTTATTCGTTTGGACTATACACCTGGATGGAGCGCTGTCATTTCATTGCCTTACAATCCAGAAACATCAGGCTGGATGAAAGAGTCTGTCTGGATCTCAGAAACTCACTCAACTTTTATGCACACACTGATTACAAGCAAACAGGTCACAGGTGAGGATGTTACACTTAGTAGCCATTCAATCCCATTTGTGTCAACTTCTGTGCATGTTATCAGGCAAAAATCACCAGGGTATGTGAACTTTTTATCAAGGTCATTTGGATGTTTTGTGTTGTCATTATGAGTTTAATAGAGAAAACACAATAGTTTAACAATAAATGGCTTCACCCAACCACTAACCACGGGTGGAGAAAAAGTTTTGGTGTTATCATTCATACTCTTTTGAAAAAAGGCCAAGAAAGCAAAAAGTCTGCTGGGGTATGTAAACTTTTGAGCACAACTGTACACATAGAATACATATATATATATAGATGTCAGTGACACAGACATATATACGTATTTATATTACATAGATAGAAGAAAAGCCGGCAATTCATCTGCCATGTACTGTAAAATCACAGCAGGAGCCGACAGGGTAGAATAGATGGATTGCATACAGTAAATAGACATAGAATAGGTAGATATACAGATGCCAGGGACATATACAATTAGTACAGTGTGTGTGCATCTCACTTTATATATATTTAATTAATAAAAGATTATTTTTCTGAAAAAAGGCGTGTGCTCCCGTGTAATTTTGTTAACTAGCAGAGGGAAAGACAATGGCTGGGGTCAGATGTTTATAGCCTGGGAAGGGGGTAATGCCCATGGACCTTCCCAGGCTATCAATATCACCTCACAGCTGTACAATTAGCCTTTTCTGTCTATTAAAATGGGGGACCCCCAAAAAATGTGGGGTTCCCCTAAAAAATACCAGCAAAGGCTATGCAGACAGCTGTGGCCTGATATTAATAGCCTAGGAAGGGGCCATGGACACTGCCCCCCCAGGCTAAAAACATCAACTCTCAGCCGCCCCACAAAAGGCGCATCTCTATGATGCACCAATTCTGGCACTTAGCCTCGCTCTTCCCACTTGCCCTGTAGCGGTGGCAAGTGGGGTGATAGTGGTGGGGGGTTTGATGTCATCTTTGTATTGTCAGATTGTACTTGCATGAAAAACACATGACACTCGCATGACACTTGCATTACACTCGTCCGACTTTCCAGCATCAAAATCGGACCAATTTTATAATTGCCAGTGTGACTCCAGCCTTGGTGCTTCATTCAGAAGTCAGTGATTTTTCATCAGTGTTTGTATGCCAAAACCAGGACTAGAACATACAGAGAAAAGCTATAATTGAAAGATTGATACCTATTCTGTGTTTTGGAGACACTCCTAGTTTTGGCATACAAATACTGATGAAAAATCACTGACGTCTGAATGAGCCCTAAAGAGTAGAGAATTGTTAAAAGTCTTGCAGAGGGATGCAGCACTCTTGAAATTGCGAAGATATTGGGGCGTGATCACAGAACCATCAACTGTTTTTTTGCAATTAGTCAACAGGGTCACAAAAAACGTGTTGAGAAAAAAAAAAGGCCAAAATTAACTGCCAAAGATCTGTGAAGAATTAAACATGAAGCGACAAGGAACCCATTATCCTCCAGTGCTCTCATGTTCCAGAACTGCAGCCTCCTTGGAGTGCCCGGAAGTACAAGGTGTTCATTGGTCAGAGACATGGGAATTAAGGGCTGACACCTGACCAGCAATGAACAAGACACAAGTTGAAACATCAAGACTGGGCCAAGAAATATCTAAACACATTATGTACTGATGAGATGACCGTGACTCTTGATAGACCAGATGGACGGGCCCATGGCTGGATTAGTAATGGGCACAGACCTTCACTTGGACTGAGATACCACCAAGGAGAAGGTGGGGTACTGCTATGTCTGGTGTTATTAAAGATGAGCTACAGTATTTGGACCTGTTCAGGTTGCAGATGGTCTCAAAATCAACTCCCAAACCTACTACCAGTTTTTAAGAGACATTTTTTCAAGCAGTGTTATAAGGAAAAAGTCTGAATCTTTCAGAAAAAACATGATTTTTATGCAGTAAAATGCTCCATTGCATACATTGAAGTCTCCAGTGCTCAGCAACCCAGTTAAGGGCTAAAAAAGGGAATATGTCAGTAGGATCAACCCTCCTAAGCCGTCTACATGGGCATGTATCATAAGAAGTTGAATAAAATATCTGATCTCTGCGATCCATTGTCCTTTTTCAGAGAACTCTGTCAGCCATTACATGTCTCATACTAGTAATGCCCCTTGTCATTTAAAATAGGGTCTGGAGGCAAATTCTTTTGGAGATCTGTGTCCGGCTCGTAGATCTTAACAGCTCATTTACATACAACCAACGATACGCCTTTTAACGGCGCTGAAAAATAAGGTTATAGCGCCCCCAGCGTCAGAAAATCTCTGCCCCGGAGAACATGATCCGGGTCGGTTTTTACCATCCCCAGTCTTGTGATCACTGTTATTTATGGAATAACGGTGATTGCAAGGAAAAAAAGTCAGATTTCCCATTCATTTCTCTCTCCTCTGATATGATCTAGCATACCAGGGGAGAAATGGGGACTCCTGAGCCCAGCCCGGTACCACCATTATCAATGGATGCTCTGGCTATGTTCCCCGGCCCTCGGTGTCTTTTTCCTGAAAGCAAATGGCGGGCGCATGTGCAGTGCGCCAGCCGAGATCTGCCAGCCGGCACCTCGTAACTATAGGAGATTTTTCCTATTGGTTCATTTTGACTATCACAGTGATCAAAATAAAAAAAATAGTAAATCAAACCCCCATTTATCACCCCCTTAGGTAAAAATAATAAAATTAAAAATTTTATTTTTTTCCATTAGGTTTGGGGCTAGGGTTGGGTCTAGGGTTAGAGCTAGGGCTAGGATTTGGGCTAGAGTTAGGCTTGGGGCTAGGGTTGTGTTGGGGTTACGATTGGGGTTATGGTTGTGGTGTTGGGGTTACGGTTTCCAAAATTGTGCTGATGTAAAGTAGATGTGATACTATACTGTTTATTCCGAATGGTCTGCCATTCCCTCACATATACATCACTATCTATATTCGATACGTTCATACATAAATACAGGTCCTTCTCAAAAAATTAGCATATAGTGTTAAATTTCATTATTTACCATAATGTAATGATTACAATTAAACTTTTATATATTATAGATTCATTATCCACCAACTGAAATTTGTCAGGTCTTTTATTGTTTTAATACTGATGATTTTGGCATACAGCTCCTGATAACCCAAAAAACCTGTCTCAATAAATTAGCATATTTCACCCATCCAATCAAATAAAAGTGTTTTTTAATAACAAACAAAAAAAACAACAAATAATAATGTTCAGTTATGCACTCAATACTTGGTCGGGAATCCTTTGGCAGAAATGACTGCTTCAATGCGGCGTGGCATGGAGGCAATCAGCCTGTGACACTGCTGAGATGTTATGGAGGCCCAGGATGCTTCAATAGCGGCCTTAAGCTCATCCAGAGTGTTGGGTATTGCGTCTCTCAACTTTCTCTTCACAATATCCCACAGATTCTCTATGGGGTTCAGGTCAGGAGAGTTGGCAGGCCAATTGAGCACAGTAATACCATGGTCAGTAAACCATTTACCAGTGGTTTTGGCACTGTGAGCAGGTGCCAGGTCGTGCTGAAAAATGAAATCTTCATCTCCATAAAGCATTTCAGCCGATGGAAGCATGAAGTGCTCCAAAATCTCCTGATAGCTAGCTGCATTGACCCTGCCCTTGATGAAACACAGTGGACCACAGTGGATGAAACACAGTGGACCAGCAGCTGACATGGCACCCCAAACCATCACTGACTGTGGGTACTTGACACTGGACTTCAGGCATTTTGGCATTTTCTTCTCCCCAGTCTTCCTCCAGACTCTGGCACCTTGATTTCCGAATGACATGCAAAATTTGCTTTCATCAGAAAAAAGTACTTGGGACCACTTAGCAACAGTCCAGTGCTGCTTCTCTGTAGCCCAGGTCAGGCGCCTCTGCCGCTGTTTATGGTTCAAAAGTGGCTTTACCTGGGGAATGCGGCACCTGTAGCCCATTTCCTGCACACGCCTGTGCACGGTGGCTCTGGATGTTTCCACACCAGACTCAGTCCACTGCTTCCTCAGGTTCCCCAAGGTCTGGAATCGGTCCTTCTCCACAATCTTCCTCAGGGTCCGGTCTCCTCTTCTCGTTGTACAGCGTTTTCTGCCACATTGTTTCCTTCCAACAGACTTACCATTGAGGTGCCTTGATACAGCACTCTGGGAACAGCCTATTTGTTGAGAAATTTCTTTCTGGGTCTTACCCTCTTGCTTGAGGGTGTCAATGATGGCCTTCTTGACATCTGTCAGGTCGCTAGTCTTACCCATGATGGGGGTTTTGAGTAATGAACCAGGCAGGGAGTTTATAAAAGCCTCAGGTATCTTTTGCATGTGTTTAGAGTTAATTAGTTGATTCAGAAGATTAGGGTAATAGGTCGTTTAGAGAACCTTTTCTTGATATGCTAATTTATTGAGACAGGTTTTTTGGGTTATCAGGAGTTGTATGCCAAAATCATCAGTATTAAAACAATAAAAGACCTGACAAATTTCAGTTGGTGGATAATGAATCTATAATATATGAAAGTTTAATTGTAATCATTACATTATGGTAAATAATGAAATTTAACACTATATGCTAATTTTTTGAGAAGGACCTGTATTAGTCTGATGTATATGTATTGCTCTGGTTCAGTGTTCTGACATATTAAGAAAATATGGATTACTCTGGAGTAAGACATCAGATTGCAGATATTAAGCTATAATTTTATTCATCTTCCTAAGACCTACATGCCCATATGGACGGCTTGGGAGGGTCATCCTACTGATTCCCTTAAAGATGAAAGTATAATAACATGGCCCCTTGGTCACCTGACCTAAACCCTATGGAGAACCTGTGGACCCTTCCTAAACGGGAGATTTACGGTGAAGGAAAACAGTTCACCTCGCTGAACAGTGTCTTTGAGGCTCTGATGGGTACTGCCCAAAAAGTTGATCATCAACAGATTAACCCCTTAACGACTGCTAATAGGCATTAAAACGGCAGGTGCTAAGGGTACTTATTCCCTCGTGATCGGGAATAAGGCTGTAGTGCTCCCCAGAGTCGTAAAATCTCTGGAGAACATGGTCAGTGGTGGATTTTCTGGTGCCGGATCACAAAAAAAAAAATGAGTGCCCGCTGTTTCAATGATTTCTCTCTCTTCTGACACGAAATACATGTCAGAGGCGAGAGAAATGATGCCCCTCACGATCCTCTGATACCTCCGCCATCCCCGGGCCCTCCTGATACATCACCCAGCCTGGCATCATCTTCCTGCAAGAAAAAATGGCAGGCGCATGTGAAGTGTGCTTGCCGAGATCTGCCGGCCAGTACATGGCAACAATAGGACATTTTTCTTATTAGTTCCTTTTTCTCACTGTGATAGACACTAAACACAGTGATCAAACTAAAAAAAATCAAATCACCTTTTGTCACCCCTTATGTTGGATAAAAATTATAATTTTTTTCCATTCTTTGCAGTTGGGGTTAGAATTGTGTTTTTTTCCAAAGTAAAAAAAAAAAAAGACGATATCACGGCTATGGTTGAGAGGTGACCAGAATTAAAAGAATTGGCTTAGTCATGAAGGCGAAAACAGGCTCTGGCGTGAAAGGGTTAAGAAACGGGCAGACTCCATGGATGCAAGGCATCTGTTACTGGGAAGGACGGGGGTATAGTGGTCACTGTATATTTCTGTGCATTCAGAGTTCTCTGGTTATTATTCTCTGGTCATTATGCCCTTGGCATCACAGACTTGGCCCTATCCTGGATCTCATCATACCTAACAGACCGGACATTCAGCGTCTCCCACTCACACACCACCTCCTCACCTCGCCCCCTATCTGTCGGAGTCCCGCAAGGTTCAGTCCTAGGGCCCCTCCTCTTCTCCATTTACACCTTTGGCCTGGGACAGCTCATAGAATCTCATGGCTTTCAGTATCACCTCTATGCTGACGACACACAGATCTACATCTCTGGACCAGATATCACCTCCCTACTAACCAGAATCCCTCAATGTCTGTCCACTATTTCATCCTTCTTCTCCGCTAGATTTCTCAAACTTAACACGGACAAAACAGAATTCATCATCTTTCCCCCATCTCACGTGACCCCCCAACGAACCTATCCATTACAGTTAATGGCTGCCCACTCTCCCCAGTCCCACAAGCTCGCTGCCTCGGGGTAATCCTTGACGCTGATCTCTCCTTCAAACCCCATATCCAAGCCCTTTCCACTTCCTGCCGACTTCAACTCAAAAATATTTCACGAATCCGTTCATTCCTCAACCAAGAATCTGCAAAAACCCTAGTCCATGCCCTCATCATCTCTCGCCTTGACTACTGCAACCTCCTGCTCTGTGGCCTCCCCTCGAACACTCTCGCACCCCTCCAATCTATTCTAAACTCTGCTGCCCGACTAATCCACCTGTCCCCCCGCTATTCCCCAGCCTCTCCCCTCTGTCAATCCCTTCACTGGCTCCCCATTGCCCACAGACTCCAGTACAAAACCCTAACCATGACGTACAAAGCCATCCACAACCTGTCTCCTCCATACATCTGTGACCTTGTCTCCCGGTACTTACCTACACGCAACCTCCGATCCTCACAAGATCTCCTACTCTACTCCCCTCTTATCTTCTCTTCCCACAATCGTATACAAGATTTCTCTCGCGTATCACCCCTACTCTGGAACCCTCTATCACAACATATCAGACTCTCACCTACCATCGAAACCTTCAAAAAGAACCTGAAGACCCACCTCTTCTGACAAGCCTACAGCCTGCAGTAACCACCGATCGACCAAACCGCTGCATGACCAGCTCTACCCTCACCTACTGTATCCTCACCCATCCCTTGTAGATTGTGAGCCCTCACGGGCAGGGTCCTCACTCCTCCTGTACCAGTTATGACTTGTATTGTTTATGATTACTGTACTTGTTATTATGTATACCCCTCCTCACATGTAAAGCGCCATGGAATAAATGGCGCTATAACAATAATAATACAACTAATCTATGGAGATGGTAACATTCCCGTTTTTCATTCAGTTGCATAATCGTCTGCACATTAATAACTGCCCAATAACTCAGACATATGACTATATAAAGAAATGCACTATTTGCATATAGTATATTAGTGCTTGTCATTCCGGTGAAGTTTACATCACTTTCTCTGGGCGCATGTCCGTGTGCGCATGTCCGTGTAGGCATGTGTCACGTATAGAATGACTTCTCCGTGCAGGGCTGTGACACGTGACACACGCAGCACGTCCCATGACCACACTGAACGCCTTCACTCATGTTTGTCCCTCTCGGCGGTCCGTCTTCTTCCTAGCAGCGAAGAGAAGGGAGCGGATCAGGAAGTGGCGCTGCTCGGGCATGAGCGGAGGAGCCCGGAGCACGGCTAGCGAGCAGCGGCAGGTTTGGCTGTCCGTTTCCCTTACGCATTGCTGTAGAGAGAAGTTGTCTGTACAGCGCCGCTGTGTGTGGGGAGCAGTGTCCGCGCCAGACAGAAGTAGCCGAGTGTCGGTGGCTCCATGCTCCTGTACTGGGGCACGTGAGTCCTCCTCACCATGGTCTTCCATAGCCTGGACGTGGTCAGCTACTGGTCATGTCCCACCCTCCCTCCATGTGACTGCCCTGAGCGCTATGGAGGCAGCCTGAGCTGGCCAGGACCTCCTATGCCATGTGTAGCCCCCCTATGAGGATGTGGACCATGGCGCTCCTGTGACCCTTCTGACCGCCAGAATACTCGTTTCTCCAGGATAAGTCGTGAACTATCCAGCTTTGTGTCATGGGAGAAAACAGCCCAGAACTGGCCCTTATGTCTGAGGAGGAGGAGGAGGAGGGCATGTGCCCAAATGACAAGATGAGAAAGTGGTTCCTGGATAAAGGCGGGCGAGAGGTGCCCACAGTCTATGATACCACCACCGTCCTCATAGAGCAGGACCAGCAGCCATCAGAGGAAGATGATGATGACGAGGAGGAGGATGAGAGTAACCTTGGCTCCAAGCTTCCATTCCTCGATGCTGCTAATGAAGAAGGCCTATTGCTTATGTCCGAACAGGATGCCATGTCCCAAGGATACGTTCAGCACATCATTTCACCGGACCAGATCCACCTCACCATTAACCCTGGTTCAACTCCTATGCCCAGGAACATCGAGGGGGCCACACTGACTCTTCACTCCGAGTGCCCAGAAACCAAGCAGAAGGAGGTAATGCAGACACCAAAACTCTCTAATATCTTGTTCACTTCAAAGAAACTTTGAAATGCAAATATACCCAACTTTCTGCAACGTCTAGGTGCCAGGTCCTGGCATTCCACTTCCAGTTAGTGGTTGGTGCAGGAGACCTCTTCAGGTGCTGGCATGTTATCAGTGCAGTCTATGAAGGGGGCTGGCAGACTGGTCATTTTAGATGCTAAGCCAGCTGCCATCTCTCACAGCCAGCGCACACTGAGAAGGGGGCTGGCTTCGCTATAGAAATGAGCCAGTCTACCAGCTCCTTCTATGCACACACCACTGATGGTGGTTGGTAAGTTGTACATCGATCTATGTTAAACACATCTACACACTTTTGTTACTGGCCATCTGCTTAAAATGCACCATGAATCCATTAAGCCGAATACAACAACACTGATTGTGGGGGTCTTTAGCATGCCCCTATCAGTAGTACAGTGCCCTTCCTGGACGTTCTCTAGATGCCCTTATTTAAAATTCCTCTGTCTATATCTGGTTCTGGGTAATAATTTTCTTTATTACTAAAAGGTATACAGCATTCATCTTTACTGCAGTCTTGCCTTCATTATTAGCCTTTCCTCTTATAATAGTTAGTATATTCGATTTATTGTTTCTTTAGCTCCTTTTTTGTCAAATATTATGCAACCTAGTTTACATAGGTTTTCTCAAAACCATGGGGTATCCTTTACCCATCTCCAGCAATCTCAAGACTGACACTCCAGAGCCCCTTTTTGAATAGAGCAGAGGGGTACATTTTTGGCCTCTGCTCCATTCATTGTTGTTAAGACAGGAAATGGCTGAATCCGCTTTCCCTGGCATTCCCATACACAGTGGAGTAGAGGCTGAGGATGACCACTTCTGCTTTATTCATTGTTAGGCTGAGGTCACACAAGCGTATATTCTCATCTGAGAGAATCGTGTCTATTATGCTAATCACATTCTCATCAAACTGTGATCAGATTCTCTCAGATGAGAAGAAGATGGAGAAAAACATTTCTCCATTTCCTCTGTTGTCAGTCCTTGGAATCAGACTGCACTCAAATGTCATCTAAGTGCAGTCCAATATTTTGCAGGAACTCATCAACTTGCTTGGGCAAGTACAATCTAAATATCAACTCAAAAATCCTGTGCTTATTTATTTTATTTTTTTCCCCCGACCTGCTTTGTCTAAGGTAAAAAAAATTTGACATGCACGGCCCCATAGAAAAACATTTTTGCTAATGTGATCCGTTGCTTTGTCGGATCGCACTCAGACGGATAATACGAACTGTGCACGAGCCTTTAGTGAGACTGTAGGAAATAACTGAGTGCTGTATTCATCTTTCTCTGGCATTCCCTGACGGTAAGTGCAGCGGAGGCTGAGCATGTCCACTTCTGCTCCATTTAAAGGGAACCTGTCACCCCCAAAATCGAAGTTGAGCTAAGCCCACCGGCATCAGGGGCTTATCTACAGCATTCAGGAATGCTGTAGATAAGCCCCGATGTATTCTGAAAGATGAGAAAAAGAGGTTAGATTATACTCACCCAGGGGCGGTTCGAACCGGAGCCACCCATCTTCTTATGATGACGTCCTCTTCTGGTCTTCATGCTGCGGCTCCGGCGCAGGCATACTTTGTCCTGTTGAGGGCAGAGCAAAGTACTGCAGTGCGCAGGCGCCGGGAAAGGTCAGAGAGGCTCAGCACCTGCACACTGCAGTACTTTGCTCTGCCCTCAACAGACAAAGTACGCCTGCGCCGGAGCCGCAGCGTGAAGACCAGAAGAGGACGTCATCGTAAGAAGATGGGAGGCTCCGGTTCGAACCGCCCCTGGGTGAGTATAATCTAACCTCTTTTTCTCATCTTTCATGTTACATCAGGGGCTTATCTACAGCATTACAGAATGCTGTAGACAAGCCCCTGATGCTGGTGGGCTTAGCTCACCTTCGAGTTTGGGGGTGACAGGTTCCCTTTAAAGGGACTCTGTCACCTGAATTTGGAGGGAACAATCTTTAGCCACAGGGGCGGGGTTTTCGGGTGTTTGATTCACCCTTCCCTTACCCGCTGGCTGCATGCTGGCTGCAATATTGGATTGAAGTTCATTCTCTGTCCTCCGTAGTACATGCCTGCACAAGGTGCAATCTTGCCTTGCGCAGGCGTGTACTATGGAGCAGGGGTGTCAAACTGCATTCCTCGAGGGCCGCAAACAGGTCATGTTTTCAGGATTTCCTTGTATTGCACAGGTGATAATTTAATCACCTGCACAGAATGATTCCAGCACCTTGTGTAATGCAAAGGAAATCTTGAAAACACGCATGGTCTGCGGCCCTCGAGGAATGCAGTTTGACACCCCTGCTATGGAGGACAGAGAATGAACTTCAATCCAATATTGCAGCCAGCGGGTAAGGAAAGGGTGAATCAAACACCCGAAAACCGTGCCCCTAAGGCCAAAGATTGTTCCCTCCAAATTCCGGTGACAGAGTCCCTTTAAGAACGGGCACTGCAGGAGCCCTGTTCTTGGAAATCTTGAGTATTTTTCTCAGGATCGCTAGGGGCATCAGTGATTAAACATCCAGCGATCCGCGCAATAATCCCTACCCTATGGATAGCAGGTAACTTGTGTTTTTTGGAAATCCCTTTTTTAGCCCATTTTTTTTCACATGCCAGTTAGTCGCTGGTTATGACAGTTGGTCTTGGTGGCAAATATTTAATATGTTGCTGGTACCACTGCGATCCTTCCCAAAATGTTAATCCTCTCTTTCAGTGGTGCTATATAGATCTGTAAGGCAACATCATTCAATACTACCTGAAGACACAAAAGAGAATAGTAAAACCAAAAACACTCAGTTTGAAAAAATGTTGCAGTAATCCGCAAGTGCTAGTAAAAGATGTAAAAAAACAGGGTATTTGGTTGATACGTTTTTTGCAAAAATTGTATACTAAGCTGCTCTACCAATCTTCACGGTATACCCTTATCAGAGCAGTCCTAACTAATGTATGCAATCCCTATCTGATGTATTTAAAAACCTGATCATCTGTATATAACCTGTGTGAACAGGGTTCAGAGAGGAAAAATCCATGTGTGCATACAGGGTAGAACAGCTATTGTGCAGATAGCCCAAGAGGAGTGGTGGAACTCCCCAGTCTTGTAGACACAAGAGAACAATTATGGAAACAGGAACACATGGGCTACTTGCACAGTGAACAAGTCTGTAGGATCATGTTCACACACCACCAAGAAACCTGAAGACACAAAAGAGAATAGTAAAACCAAAAACACTCAGTTTGAAAAAATGTTGCAGTAATCCGCAAGTGCTAGTAAAAGATGTAAAAAACAGGGTATTTGGTTGATACGTTTTTTGCAAAAAATGTATCAACCAAATACCCTGTTTTTTACATCTTTTACTAGCACTTGCGGATTACTGCAACATTTTTTCAAACTGAGTGTTTTTGGTTTTACTATTCTCTTTTGTGTCTTCAGGTTTCTTGGTGGTGTGTGAACATGATCCTACAGACTTGTTCACTGTGCAAGTAGCCCATGTGTTCCTGTTTCCCTATCATTCAATACTACGACTTGTGTGCAAAAAAAAGCCCTCATATGTCGGTGTTGGCGGAAAATGTAAAAGTTATGGCTATTTGAAAAGTGGAGATTAAAAATAAAAAACTTTGTCTTTAAGGGGTCAAGTCACTACTTGTTTTTAGCGTTCATACATCCCCAAGGGACACCCTGCACTGTGACATAGAATTACTTTACAGTGGCTGTATCTTTCTGGTGTGTACAACAGCCTAAAGGTACCGTCACACATAACGATATCGTTGCTTTTTGTGACGTAGCAATGATATCGTTAATGAAATCGTTGTGTGACAGCGACCAACGATCAGGCCCCTGCTGGGAGATCGTTGGTCCCTGGGGAAAGTCCAGGACTTTATTTTGTCGCTGGATCTCCCGCTGACATCGCTGAATCGGCGTGTGTGACACCGATTCAGCGATGTCTTCACTGGTAACCAGGGTAAACATCGGGTTACTAAGCGCAGGGCCGCGCTTAGTAACCCGATGTTTACCCTGGTTACCGTTGTAAATGTCAAAAAACAAACACTACATACTTACATTCCTGGTGTCTGGTCATGTCCCTCGCCTTCAGCTTCCCGCACTGACTGGTGAGCGCCGGCCGGCCGTAAAGCAGAGCACAGCGGTGACGTCACCGCTGTACTTTACGGCCAACGCTCAGTCAGTGCTGGAAGCTGAAGGCGAGGGACGTGACCAGACACCGGGAATGTAAGTATGTAGTGTTTTTTTTTTTACATTTACAACGGTAACCAGGGTAAACATCGGGTTACTAAGCGCGGCCCTGCGCTTAGTAACCCGATGTTTACCCTGGTTACTCGGGGACTTCAGGATCGATGGTCACTGGAGAGCTGTCTGTGTGACAGCTCTCCAGCGACCAAACAGCGACGCTGCAGCGATCAACACCGTTGTCGGTATCGCTGCAGCGTCGCTTAGTGTGACGGTACCTTAAGGCTGGGGTGACACTTTCGATTTCAATGAACTCAACCTATTGTAAAAATATCGCAGATAAAATATTCTTGACAGCCGCACCAAAAGCTGACAATAGGTTTTGCCTTAGGAAGCCTTGACTGGCTGAATAAAATACTGTATGTGTGAGTGATACATGGTGGTGATGCAGATGAATGGCCCTCTTTATTGGTTAGAGGAGACTCTCTTCTTCAATGCCAACATAGGACATTTGCTTATATCCACAAAAACAATCTCTGGAATACAGAATACGGTGCCTGACTCTAAGAGATAGCTGTCCTAACGGGGCAATTTATTCACAACTATAGAAAAAGTTGTATCCAGTAGTTACCAGGAATCGTTTTCCAACATGTCTTGGAGTTCCCAGAGGTGCTGAGCACTTGTTGGCTGGTTTGCCTTCATTCTGCAGTCCAACTCATCCCAAACATCTCAGTTGCGTGGCTGTGGAGGCCATGTTGGGTAAATGTGCCTTATTTAGAATAAATCACCAGCAAGCAAAGCACCTCCAAACCATCACACCTACTCCTGAATGCTTCACAGTAAGCACCACTCAAGTAGAAATGTTCCGCTCACCTTTCTGCAACTCATAAAGACTTGCTGGTTGGTACCAAACATTTAAAAATGTTGACTCCTGACAAAGTACAAATTTCCACTGGTCTAATGTCCAGTTCTTGTGTTGGTTGGTCCAAACAAGTCTCTTGTGATCCCTAGAGGCACCTTTAGATCAATACTACTATAAGGGTGTGTGTATTAAATATGTGCATTTGGGTATATATGCATATGTGTAGGCAGATTTTATTACATCGGAAGTACAGTTGATATGTCTATATCCTTGCACATTGTTGGAACACTGGACAATACCAGGAAGCAGCGTAGGCAGTGCACGTAGTGTGTATATATAAAAGTACCTGTCTGCTCCCAACAAAAAAAAGTTACTGTATATTCTTGAGTATAAGCCGACCCGAGTATAAGCCAATCCACTTAATTTTGCCACAAAAAACGGGGAAAACTTAATGACTCGAGTATAAGCCTAGGGTGGAAAATGCAGCAGCTACCGGTAAATTTCAAAAATAAAAATAGATACCAATAATAGTAAAATTAATTGAGACATCAGTAGGTTACGGTAAGTGTTCTTGAATATCTATATTGAATTAGGAGCCCCATATAATGCTCAATACAGTTTATGATGGGCCCCATAAGATGCTGCATATTAAAATATGCCCCATATACTGCTGCACAAAGGTTAA
This sequence comes from Ranitomeya imitator, assembly GCF_032444005.1. Classification (NCBI taxonomy): domain Eukaryota; kingdom Metazoa; phylum Chordata; class Amphibia; order Anura; family Dendrobatidae; genus Ranitomeya; species Ranitomeya imitator. The sequence goes on from NC_091284.1 coordinate 401,623,513, forward strand.
TAATGGCCCCATAAGATGCTCCATAGAGACATTTGCCCAATATAATGCTGCACAAATGTTGATTATGGCCCCATAAGATGCTCCAGAGATATTTGCCCCATATAATGCTGCACAAACGTTGATTATGGCCCCATAAGATGCTCCATATAGATATTTGCCCCATACAATGCTGCACAATAGTTGATTATGGCCCCATAAGATGCTCCATAAAGATATTTGCTGCATATAGTGCTGCACAAACGTTGATTATGACCCGATAAGATGCTCCATACAGATATTTGCCCCATATGCTGTTGCTGCGATTAAAAAAAAAAAAAAAAAATGACATACTCACCTCTCGTCTCTCAGGCCCCTGGCACTTGCTATATTCACCGGTCCTTGTTCCGGCGCCGCTGTGTCTTCCACGTCCTCTGCACTAACGTTCAGGCAGAGGGCGCGGACTAACCACGTCATCACGCCCTTTGACCTGAGCGTCACTGCAGAGGACGCGGAAGACGGAGCGGCGCCCGGAACGAGGACCTGGTGAATATCGCACAGTGCTCCCCCTCCCCATTATACTCACCTGCTCCCGGCACGGTCCCTGGCAACTTCCCTGATAGTCTTCTCCAGACGCTGACAGCTTCTTCCAGCGTTGAGCGGTCACTGTTACCGCTCATTACAGTAATGAATATGTGGCTCCACCCCTATGGGAGTGGAGTGAGGTCCATATTCATTACTGTAATGAGTGGTACCATGTGACCGCTCAATGCTGGAAGAAGCTGTCAGCGCCCGGAGATGCAGGGACAGTGCCAGGAGCAGGTGAGTATGTCACAGCCGCTGCTCCCCCTCCCCCGCCGACCACCCTGGGACAACGTCTTGAGTATAAGCCGAGAGGGGCACTTTCAGCCTAAAAAAATGGGCTGAAAATCTCGGCTTATACTCGAGTATATACGGTATATATTTAATTTCTGGTTTGTATAATATGTTATGGCATTTGTTATGCCTGATTTCTAGGAAATGAGAAGAGGAAGCAAAATCTTGCAGAGTACACAAAAATAGCTGTTAAGCAAGTCTGTATTCACAAGGATTTTTTACTGCTTACTTGTAACTTTCCATCTAGAAGGAGAATGATGGAATATTACGGAACTAACTGATCACCACAATTAATTTAAAAACTATCTGTATGTACCCGTGCGTCTTTCGCAGACAAGTCCAGCAATACCTGTACATGGCCAGTCCGCTCCTCCATTACTAAGAAATCAATGTTTGAATCAATATGCAAAGCAGGCTGTAGTGTTTTTGGCCCATGGAAGCTCTCCCAATTCAATTTTCCACTGCCATATCTTCCTTGTCTGGCAGCTCCCTTGTTGTGTGACTTCAGGCAGAGGAGCAGTAGTCAAGGAGGAGGCGCTGAGCGGTGACTACGGGCAGTGACCACGCGTTGGGACCAGTTTCTAAGGGCATATTGATTCAAACGCTGCTTTCTCAGTAATGGAGGAGCCGACCGGCTCCATGTAAAGGTACCGCTGAACCTGTCTTAGCAAGAACTACATGCACAAAAGAGTTTGGGGGCTGGGGGTTCTTCTGCTAGATTTCCTATAAGTGCCAAGCTGCTACCTAGTCTATTGCACCTCATTATATCATATGCAGTCATGAGGAAAGCTAAGTACACCCTCTTTTTTATTCTATGTTTTTTTTTTAAAAAATCTTGTCCTTAGAAGTTAGATGGTATTGGTTAAATGCATCCTCAATTGAACAACAATACATGAGAAATTACATTGTGTAGTTTCTTATTTAACAAAAACTAAGTACACCCCATGAATCCATAGCTTGTGGAATTACCTTTGACAGCTGTTAAGTACGGTAAACTATTGAGAATTAAGTCTATCAGTCTCTCACATCGCCCTGGAATATTTTTGGACCACTCTTCTTTACAACGTTGCTTAACCTATCACCAATCTGGAGCTGCCCTTTTCATATTCATTAAGAGTGGGCAACCCCAGACTGGTGATTTTTCTAAATAAAAGTTAGTCCAAAACGCACAGAAGGCAACGTAATGCCCCGTGAAAGGGCCGGCTGTATAGCAAAAGTGTGGCCCAAACGTTTTAAGTCTTGTGCGTTCTCTTAAGCATTTTGCGATAAATCCGTGCTGCTGCACAGTTTATTAAGCAGTGAGTAAAGAGTAAAGGTACTTTCACACATAACGATATCGTTAGGGATATCGTTGCAACGTCACGCTTTTTGTGACGTAGCAACGATCCCGCTAACGATATCTTTGTGTGACAGCGACCAACAATCAGGCCCCTGCTGGGAGATCGTTGGTCGCTGGGGAATGATCAGGACCTTTTTTGGTCGCTGATCACCCCGCTGTCATCGCTAGATCGGCGTGTGTGACGCTGATCTAGCGATGTGTTCACCTGTAACCAGGGTAAACATCGGGTTACTAAGTGCAGGGCCACGCTTAGGCTATGTTCACATTTGCGTTGTGCGGTGCTGCGTCAGCGACGCAACGCACAATGCATGCAAAAATGCATGCAAAACGCAGCTTTTTGTGACGCATGCGTTCATTTTTGCATGATTTTTGGCACAGAAAAAACTGCATCATGCAGTGTTTTCTGTTGCGCCAAAATGACGCATGCGTCACAAAGCGCAAGACAACGCATGTCTATGCGCCACCCATGTTAAATATAGGGGCGCATGACGCATGCGTCGCCGCGGCTGCGCCCGACGCAGCCCCGCACAACGCTAATGTGAACTTAGCCTAAATAACCCGATATTTACCCTGGTTACCATTGTAAAAGTAAAAAAAAAAAAACACTACATACTCACATTCCGATGTCTGTCACGTCCCCCGTTGTCAGCGCCGGCCGTAAAGCAGAGCACAGCGGTGACGTCACCGCTCTGCTTTACGGCCGGCGCTTACACAGTGCAGGGAAGCTGACGCCATGCATCAGTGCTAGGTTAGTGCAAAGAGTGATATCTCATGTGTTCACGGTCAGAGTGGCCATGGAGGCTTGTGGGATCCCATTCTGCATGCTGGAATCCCACAACCTGGAAGTTTGGGCTCAACTTTCCCTAGAAAGTTACCGTAAGTCCTTTAGTGGGGTATTTGGCAGTGTTCTTTGTAACTATTAAATAACTAGATGGTAGCCCGATTCTAATGCATCGGGTATTCTAGAATATGTATGTAGTTTATTTATGAAGACGTCAGAATAAAGCAATGAATACACAGGATTCAGCCGGCCGCGACCAATTAGCGAAGCATGGTTGAAATCTCGCGTGAATTTGTGGCCGGACTGGGTCAGTCACTGATAGTTTGCGGCCGGCCGGGCGCGACCAATTAGTGAAGCCAGGGCCAGCTCCAGGTTTTTGAGGGCCCCGGGCGAGAGTCTGACAGCCCACGTAGCATATAGCAGAGCCCATGTAGTATATAGCACAGTCCACGTAGTATATAGCACAGTCCACGTAGTATATAGCACAGTCCACGTGGTATATAGCACAGTCCACGTGGTATATAGCACAGTCCACGTGGTATATAGCACAGTCCACGTAGTATATAGCACAGTCCACGTAGTATATAGCACAGGCCACGTAGTATATAGCACAGGCCACGTAGTGTAGAGCACAGGCCACGTAGTATATAACAGCCCACGCTGTATATAACAGCCCATGTAGTGTATAGCAATGTGGGCACCATATCCCTGTGAAAAAAAGAATTAAAATAAAAATCAGTTATATACTCACCTTTCGGCGGCCCCCCGGTTCCAGGCCAGCCCTTTAGCGATGCTCCTCGTGACGCTTCGTTCCCAGTAATGCCTTGCGGCAATAAACCGTGATCATGAAGCGGTCTCGCAAGACCGCTACGTCATCTGGGGTCATTGCCGCAATGCTTTCTTGGGACTGGAGCATCGCGAGGAGCGGGAAAGGCTGCCGTGGACGCCGGAAGGTGAGAATATAATGTTTTTTAAATTATTATTATTATTAACGTTATATGTTTTTACTATTGATGCTGCATACATAGGCAGCATCAATAGTAAAAAGTGAAGCGGTGTTTAAATCCCGCCCCAATATCCCTGATTGGTCGCGGCCGGCCGCGACCAATCAGTAACAGGCGCAGTCCGGCCGTGAATTGGCGCGGGATTTGAACCACGCTTCACTGATTGGTCGCGCACTGTGTTTATATCCCGCGCCTTGGTCGCGGCCTACCGGGCAAGACCAATCGGTGAAGCGTGGTTCAAATCGCTGATTGGTCGCGGCCAGCTGGAGACGCTTCGTTCCCAGTAATGCCTTGCGGCAATAACCCGTGATGATGTAGCGGTTTCGCGAGACCGCTACGTCCTCTCCGGTCATTGCTGCAATGGATTCTAGGGACCGGAGCGTCGCGAGGAGCGGGAAAGGCTGGCGCGGATGCCGGAAGGTGAGAATATAATGTTGTTTTTTATTTTTAACATTATATCTTTTTACTATTGATGCTGCATAGGCAGCATCAATAGTAAAAAAAAAAAAAAAAAAAAAAAAAAAAAGTGAAGTGTGTAAATATCGCTGATTGGTCACGGCCGGCCGGGCGCGACCAATCAGCAACGCAGGATTTCCGTTACAGACGTAAGTTACAGACAAACAGACGGAAGTGGACCTTAGACAAATATATATTTATTAGAAAAGGGCACCGCAGATTGAGGGGTGAGGTCTGGGCCATTGCAACACTTTGATTCTTTTATTTCTCGGCCATTGTTATATACGGTAGATTTGCTCATAATCACTGGAGGTGTAAAGACAAATGGCCATTTTAAGGGGACTTCTCAAACTACCTAAATGTTTACCCCTTTCAGAAAGTTTTATAAATGATTGGCTAATGTGTATAGCTTCTTCTTGTTTTGCAGGTGAAGCGCTATCAGTGCACGTTTGAAGGCTGCCTTCGTACATACAGCACAGCGGGCAATCTGCGCACCCATCAGAAAACACACCGAGGGGAATACACTTTTGTATGCAATCAGGAGGGCTGTGGGAAGGCGTTTCTTACCTCATACAGCCTCAAGATCCATGTTCGAGTGCACACTAAGGAAAAGCCTTTTGAATGTGATGTGCAAGGCTGTGAAAAAGCCTTTAATACCCTATACAGGTGAGAATCGCATGTGGTGTCCAAGGAAATCTAAATAAAGTAAATGTTTATTTTTTCAAAAAGTTTTCGAGATTAAAGCTGGACTCAAAATAAGCCTTTCCTATATCATAGAGGGTAACGTTGGTTGTTTAGGAACAGAAACTTTACTTAGTGGTCTTTATTTAAAGAATCAGTGATGGGCGAAGAATCAACCACACATGGTTCAGGCTTGAATCTTTAAATCGGCTGTCGATGAGCAACTTTGCTTTTCCTCATGGGGTTTGTATAATGCAGAACTTCATTTTAGACAACCCCAACTCTCTCGTGTCCCCCTCACCACCCCAAACAAGACATATTACTTCCATAGGTAAAGTGACTCTGTGATTACTGCAGATCTAACTGTTGTTCAGTTGACAGTCTGTTATCCTTGCCATGTGTAAGGAAAGCAAGGTGTATCTTCTAAATATACAATAATTTGTGTGCCCAGCCTATAGATCAGCTTGTTGTTTGTTTCTCAATTTAATGACGCTGTTGATTTTTTAATGACTATGTCATGTAGGTAATGAATGTAGAGGAACAAAGCGAAGGAGAACAGCTCAACAAATAAATTGCCCTTTTCATCTCTGGATAATAGTCATTTCTTAGGCTACGTTCACATTGGCGTTCCGCCAATGTGCGTCGCTGTTGCGCCGGCGACGCAGCGGCGACGCGCCCCTATGTTTAACATAGGGGACGCGTGCGTTGTTTTGGTGGCGTTTTTCGCCACGTGCGTCGGACGCAAGAAAAAGCTACATTGTAGCATTTTCTGTGCGTCCGATTTTCGTCAAAAACGACACACGCGTCGCAAAACGCGCGCGTTTTTACGTGCGTCGCGCGTTGCGTCGCCGACGCAGGGCGGCGCAACGCTAGTGTGAACCTAGCCTTATGGATAATTATAGCTGTTACTGTCTCCCGTTTGTCCTTGCCTACATGTTGGTTTGTTTTTTGTTTTTTTCTGTATAGAGTAGTTAAAATTTTCTACATTATTTCAGCCGACACCTAACCTAATCGTGGTGACCTTTCCTCAGCGCAGTGTTCTGTTTTAGAAATATACAGTGTCATGTAAAAGTTAGGGCACCTCTGGTCAAATGAAATGATATCTAAAAGGGCTAAAATTAAAGATGACGTATTTCCTTTTGTATTTTAAGCAAGCATATCGTATTTTTCGGACTATAAGACGCATCTAAGTTTTAGAGGGAATAAAAAAATTGAAGTAAAAAATGTGGTCATGACTCACTGTTATGACTGAGGGAGGATCTGCTGCTGACACTCTTATAGTGTAATGTCCGCCAATATCCCCCTGGTATATATATCCCCACCCAGGTATATATGGCACCCTATCCAGTATCCGTGGCCACCATCATGGTGCACACTTTAAAAAAAAAAAAAAAAGATTCTACTCACCTTTCTTCCTCTCCCTCGCAATGCTACGTACTAAACTGATGCCAGCAGCTGATTTCAACGTGTAAAAGCACATGACGTCACTGCCATGTGCCCTCACACTCGGAGATCTGATGCTGGAGTATACACTGCTCTCCATGCCCTGGACTATGGGCGTGGGGAGCAGTGAATATTCATTCTGTTTAATAGCGGGCACAATGTTAGTTGCAGACACCGGCTTCCTGGAGCTGCTGGGTGATCACGTGTGCCCGCTATTGAATGAATATTCACTGTTCCCACGCCCATAGTCCCTCCCACCTCTATGCACCGGTTTTAGTGCAAAGAGGTGGGAAGGACTTTGACCGTGAGGAGCAGTGAATATTAATTTTCTTAAGCAGAGGGCACGGTGTTGGCTGCAGTCGCCAGCTCCTGCCTGCTGTGACCCGCTGCTCTGCCTCTGCTGACCTCCCTCCCCCACCCATCCTCAGCCACACTGTAATATAAGGTACATCTGAACTACAGTATATGACGCACCCCCCACTTTCCTTCAAAATTTTGGAGGAAAAAAGTGTGCTTATAGTCCGGAAAATAGGATGTCTATAATATAGCTGTATGAAAAAGTCTTTGCCTCCTTCCTGATTTCCTATTCTTCTGTATGTTTGTCACATTTTAAATGTTTCAGATCACCAAGCAAATTCAAATACTAGACAAATGTAACACAAGTAAACACAGAATGCAGCTTTTAAATTAAGTCTTTATTATTATTATTATGGAAAAAAGCAATCCAAACCTACAGGGCCCTGTGTGAAAAAGTGATTGCCCCCTAAACCTAATAACTCTTTGGGCCACCCTTACCAGCAACAACTGCAATCAAGTGTTTGCGACAACTGGCAATGAGTCTTTTACAATTCTCTGGAGGAATTCTGGCCCACTCATCTTTGTAGAATTGTTTTAATTCAGCCACATTGGAGGGCTTCCAAGCATGAACTGCCTTTTTAAGGTCATGCCACAGCATCTGTCAGATTAAGGTCAGGACTAAAGGTACCTTCACACTGAACGATATCGCTAGAGATCCGTGACGTTGCAGCGTCCTGGCTAGCGATATCGTTCAGTTTGACACGCAGCAGCAATCAGGATCCTGCTGTGATGTCGTTGGTCGCTGCAGAAAGTCCAGAACTTTATTTCGTCGCTGGACTCCCTGCAGACATCGCTGAATCGGCGTGTGTGACGCCGATTCAGCGATGTCTTCGCTGGTAACCAGGGTAAACATCGGGTTACTAAGCGCAGGGCTGCGCTTAGTAACCCGATGTTTACCCTGGTTACCAGCGTAAAAGTAAAAAAAAACAAACACTACATACTTACCTTCCGCTGTCTGTCCCCGGCGCTGTGCTTCTCTGCACTGGCTGTGAGCGCCGGCCAGCCGGAAAGCACAGCGGTGACGTCACCGCTCTGCTTTCCGGCCGCTGTGCTCACAGTCAGTGCAGGAAAGCACAGCGCCGGGGACAGACAGCGGAAGGTAAGTATGTAGTGTTTTTTTTTTTTTTACTTTTACGCTGGTAACCAGGGTAAACATCGGGTTACTAAGCGCGGCCCTACGCTTAGTAACCCAATGTTTACCCTGGTTACCGGCATCGTTGGTCGCTGGAGAGCGGTCTGTGTGACAGCTCTCCAGCGACCAAACAGCGACGCTGCAGCGATCAACATCGTTGTCGGTATCGCTGCAGCGTCGCTGAGTGTGAAGGTACCTTTAGACTAGGCCACTCCAAATTCTTAATTTTGTTTTTCCTAAGCCATTTAGAGGTGGACTCGCTGTTTTGTTTTGGATCATTGTTTTGCTGCATAACCCAAGTGTGCTTCAGCTTGAGGTCATGACAGATGGCCGGACATTCTCCTTCAGGATTTTTTTGGTAGACAGCAGAATTCATGGTTCCATTTACCACAGCAAGTCTCCCAGGTCCTGAAGCAGCAAAACCTCCCCAGATCATCACACAACCACCACCATATTTTACTATTGCTATGATGTTCCTTTTCTGAAATGCTGTCACATTTAGCCAGATTTATTGGGATATACACCTTCCAAAAAGTTCAACTTTTGTCTCATCAGTCCACAGAGTATTCTCCCAAAAGTCTTGGGGATCATGAAGATGTTTTCTGGCAAAAATGAGACAAGCCTTTTATGTTCTTATTGCTCAACAGTGGTTTTCGACTTGAAACTCTGCCATGCAGGCCATTTTTGCCCAGTCTTTCTTATGGTG